>NW_024723541.1:5109260-5196574 GCF_018991925.1 Homarus americanus
TCATACTTCGTTCAGTTACGTATTGCTCAAGATAACATTTGGAGGACCTGTACAAAGAAAATGGTTGGGGGCCTTTTACAAGATAATGGTTGGAAGCCCTGTGAAAAATAACGGTTGGAGGGCCTGTACAAGATAATGGTTGGGGGCCTGTGTAAGATATTTAGGGCCTGTACAAGATAATGGTTGGGGCCCTGATAATGGTTGGAGGCCCTGTGCAAGATAATGGTTGGGGCCCTGTGTGGAGATAACGGTTGGAGGCCCTGTGCAAGATAATGGTTGGGGCCTGTGTAACAGTTGGAGGCCCTGTGCAGATAATGGTTGGGGGCCTGTGGATTGGAGGCCCTGTACAAGATAATGGTTGGGCCCTTGTGTAATTGTTGGAGCCCTACATTAGGGGCCCTGTATACAGTTGGGAGGCCCTGCAAGATAATTGGTTGGGGGCCCTGTGTAGAGTAACAGTTGGAGGCCCTGTACAAGATAATGGTTGGGGGCCCTGTGTGAACAACAGTTGGAGGCCCTGTACAAGATTATGCTTGGGGGCCCTGGCAAGATATGGTTGGAGGCCTGTGTAAGATAACAGTTGGAGGCCCTGTACAAGATAATGGTTCGGGGCCCTGTACAAGATAATGGTTGGGGGCCCTGTATGGGATAACATTTGGAGGCCCTGTACAAGATAATGGTTGGGGGCCTGTAACAAGATAATGGTTGGAAGCCCTGTGTAAGATAACGGTTGGAGGCCCTGTACAAGATAATGGGGGGGCCCTGTGTAAAGATAACAGTTGGAGGCCCTGTGCAAGATAATGGTTGGGGCCCTGTTTAAGATAACAGTTGAGGCCCTGTACAAGATAATGGTTGGGGGCCTGTGTAAATAACAATTGGAGGCCCTGTACAAGATAATCGTTGGGGGCCCTGTGTAGGAATAACAGTTGGAGGCCCTGTACAATATAATGGTTGGGGGGCCCTGTGTAAGATAACAGTTAGGCCCTATACAAGATAATGGTTGGGGGCCCTGTACAAGATAATGGTTGGGGCCTGTACAAGAGAATGGTTGGGGGCCTGTGTAAGATAACAGTTGGAGGCCCTGTACAAGATAATGGTTGGGGGCCACGTGTGGGTACCAGTTGGAGGCCCTGTACAAGATAATGGTTGGGGGCCTGTGTAAGATTCAGTTGGAGGCCCTGTACAAGATAATGGTTGGGGGCCCTGTACAAGATAATGGTTGGGGCCCTCTATAAGATAATGGTTGGAGGCCTGTACAAGATAATGGTTGGGGGCCCTGTGTAAGATAACAGTTGGAGGCCCTGTGCAAGATAATGGTTGGGGCCCTGTGTAAGATAACAGTTGGAGGCCCTGTATAAGATAATGGTTGGGGGCCCTGTGTAGATAACGGTTGGAGGCCCTGTACAAGATAATGGTTGGGGCCCTGTGTAATAACAGTTGGAGGCCTGTACAAGATAATGGTTGGGGGCCCTGTACAAGATAATGGTTGGGGGCCCTGTACAAGATAATGGTTGGGGGCTGTGTAAGGTAACAGTTGGAGCCCTGTACAAGATAATGGTTGGGGCCATGTGTAAGGTACCAGTTGGAGGCCCTGTACAAGATAATGGTTGGGGCCCTGTGTACAAGATAATGGTTGGGGTCTCAGTAAGATAAACAGTTGAGGCCCTGTGTAAGATAATGATTAGTCTCTGTGTAGATAACAGTTGAGGCCCTGCACAAGATAATGTTGGGGTCTCTGTGTAAGATAACAGTTGGAGGCCCTGTGCAAGATAATGATTGGGGGCCTTGTGTAAGATAACGGTTGGAGGCCCTATACAAGATAATGGTTGGGGGCCCTGTGTAAGATAACGGTTGGAGGCCCTGTACAAGATAATGGTTGGGGGCCCTGTGTAAGATAATGGGTGGAGGCCCCTAACCAATAATAACCTAACATAACCTAACCTAACCATACCACTCATAACCTAACCCATCCTAACCTTACCACTCATAACGTAAGCTAACACAGTAGAGTCAGAGAGTGGCTGGTGTGGAGAATGAGAGGGGCTGGGGACGATACCATCTTCACTTTCTCCGCTCTTCTACAACAAAGATCATCTTCAGGTAATTATCACTTCCACAATATCAGTTTTAGTTTCTTCAATATTAGTTTTTTGTTCCTTTTTAATGAAAAACGGTCGTTGTAACGTAAAGAAAAGGAACACGTTTTTTACTTGGTGATTCTCAACTGGGAAGAACCAAACTAAACTTTTTTTATCGTGTCCACAAAAGACTATTGTACTGTACAGCCATTGTATTAATCATCAAATATTGACCAAAATGAAACAGTCCACCAAACTAACAATGATCCAGCCTCCTTCTTCTTCTTCTTCTAATAATAATCAATTATTATTGATATTACATTATTATTATTAATATTATTATTATTATTTGTTATATTATTATACAGTAATATAAAAGTTTATGTATAATAAATAATTGATCAATACAAAGTAGGAGTCTGTATCTTACCTGTTAACTGGCAGTAGTTGTTGAGACACCTGGGCTGCCCAGTCTATGTGTGCAGCATTAACCCCGGAGAGGAGCAGATGAAGATTAACATCAAGTGGCAGGGGGCCAGGCAGTAGTGCTGGAGGAACCCCCACGGGTACATGCAGCCCTGAAAATAATTATCATACTAGACAGAAGAACTATTACTGACAGGTGTAAGACGGTGGCGTCATAGTGGCGTAATTGTATCTTCTGCAGCTTTACTTTTCCACAAAGACGAGTCACGACTTTTCTTTCTTATGCACACCAACGGCCTTCACCAACACTGTCACTCTTTGACCAACACACCCACGGCCTTCACCAGCACTGTCACTCTCTGACCAACACACCCACGGCCTTCACCAACACTGTCGCTCTCTGACCAACACACCCACGGCCTTCACCAACACTGTCACTCTTTGACCAACACACCCACGGCCTTCACCAACACTGTCACTCTTTGATAACTTACCCGGCCTTCACCAACACTGTCGCTCTCTGTTAACACACCCACGGCCTTCCTGCTTCTGTCGCTCTCTGACCAACACACCCCGGCTTACTGTCACTCTGACCAACACACCCACGGCCTTCCTGTCGCTCTCTGCCAACACACCCGGCCTTCCTGCCTGTCGCTCTCTGCCAACACACCCCGGCCTTCTGCCTGTCGCTCTCCCACAACACACAGCCTTCACCAACACTGTCGCTCTCTGCCAACACCCACGGCCTTCACCAACACTGTCGCTCTCTACCAACACACCCGGCCTTCACCAACAACAACAGAGGCATCATCTTAGTTTGTCCTCCTATGAACTGGAACCAGCGGCCGGCAGCAAGGTGACCAGATTTATAATCACAAAGTTCTTGACCCAGGAAGAAAAAGGCGCAAAATGGCTATATTTTACCTTCGGAAGGAATTGTTTTCTGTCTTTTTCAGTTGGTATTATAATGAATTCTGGGGTTATATTCCTTTATTTTGTGACCTGTGCTGGCCTGCATGGCAACTTTTTACACAGATGGTCCATAATACCTTCACCATTCAATAATTATGAAAGTCTATAATTCAGTTACACAATACTAAATAATTTTCTTGGACATTATATGCATGAGTTGTACTTCTCAAACAGTCACTAAGGGTAATATTTTCCACAAGACTCGCTATGCTTCTTGAAACCTTCCGGGAGCGGCATGCACCTGAGGAGCGAGGATGTACTGAAGCTGTAGTCGGCAGAGAAACCTTAAGTATTTATGCTCAGTAGGTAACTGTGTGGGTAATGAACCGTACCAAGGGGGGTTGCATCTATTCTTATATGCGTGGTGTTCGTGGTGCTGGATTTGTCTATATGAGAAGCTGTACTGATACAGGGCATGTATTACTCAAGAGCGATTATTCCAGGCTTGTGTGACTCTTAATGTTGGCATAGTTTTCTGATCTAGAAAGGTGAGCACCATCCTGGTTCACACACACACACACACACACACACACACACACACACACACAGACACACACACACACACACACACTACAGCCTATCTACTAGCCTGGTAGCCAGCATAGTTTTCTGATCTAGAAAGGTGAGCACCATCCTGGTTCACACACACACACACAGCCTATCTACTAGCCTGGGTAGCCAGCATAGTTTTCTGATCTAGAAAGGTGAGCACCATCCTGGTTCACACACACACACACACACTACAGCCTATCTACTGTGGTAGCCAGCATAGTTATCTGATCTAGAAAGGTGAGCACCATCCCTGAACACACACACACACACACACACACACACACACACACACACACACACACACACACACACACCACACACACACATGTAATGATACAGATCTTGTTAGAAGAAGTAAGTTAGGAGGTTTAAGAGTAGAAGATATAGAGATAGAGTATAAAAGAGGGGAAGACTTTGGTAGCGTGGCCGTGATAGTTATTTACTCTTATCGTACACTTATCGTATCTTATACGTCAATACACATCTATTACGTTCTTAAAGGCGACTTCTCAAACACTGCTTCGTTACAACTGTTTATTAATCACGAACATGACATGGACACATTAATAACACCTTCTATTGAAGTTACTAGGACATTATATTTACGTTACTAGGACATCATATTACGTTACTAGACACTCTGATTCTCGGACACGAACATGAAATGAATACACTTCCCACGTAGGTAACTCATCCCATGGAAAGCTCTGACAAACACTCACGTGACCTAGGGAAGGCCTAGCAGGGAGACTGCTTAGCTGGGACACTGGTATCGGGAGGGCGACTGCTTAGCGGGGACACTGGTGTCGGGTGGGCGACTGCTTAGCTGGGACACCGGAGGGAAGTCTCGGTCCTGACCGGAGGCGACTTGCCTCCGGCCTCTGACTTCGGCTCGAGCAGGCCTGGTGGTGTCGTAGCTGGCCACCTTGTTACAAGACAACTGCTTCTCTGCCAATCCTCGAGGGAGGACCAGGACGTCCTATATATTGGGAAGCGAGCCGTCAGGTTCAGCTGGCCTGGGGGGCGGCGAAGGGTCTCCTTACATTTGACCCCGCAAATGTGCGGTCAGGCCTGGACCTTTTCAGAACTATCTGGGAAAGTCATCAGGTGGGGCCATGTGTATATTGGGAGAGCAACCGTGAGAGTTCCCCTACACTTGACTTCCCAAACGTCGGGCCAGACTGGAGTTTCTGAGATGTAAGGAGAAGTCGTCAGGTGGGGCCGTGTAACACGAGAGGCCCTGGTTGGTTTGTGACCTGGCTAATTGTGAGGTCAGGTCCGGCCTTTGTTCAGAGAGTAGGTTATTGTATATCGGAAGAGGGTCAGCTGGTGCCTTCTTACATGTTTTGTTGGGGCCACATGTCACATGGGAGGGGAGCTAGTTGATTTACAATCCTTGGTCAACCGCAGAGTTACCCTATACTTTTGCCCTCGGCTAATGTCCGGTCAGACTGGAGTTTCTGAGATGTAAGCTGTGGTCTGACAACCCCACCACCCACCCACACCCACCACCCACCCACCCACCACCACCACCACACCCACCCACCCACCACCACCCACCCCACCCACCCACCCACCCACCCACCACCCACCCACCCACCCACCACCCACCACCCACCCACCCACCCACCCACCCACCCACCCACACCCACCCCACCCACCCCACCCACCCACCCACCACCCACCCACCCACCCACCACCCACCCACCCACCCACCCACCACCACCCACCCACCACCCCACCCCACCCACCCACCCACCCACCCACCCACCACCCCACACCCACCACCCACCCACCCACCCCACCCACCCCACCACCCCACCCCCACCCCACCCCACCCACCCACCCACCCCACCCCACCCCCACCCACCACCCACCCCACCCACCCACCCACCCACCCACCCACCACACCCACCCCACACACACACACACACACACACACACACACACACACACACACACACACACACACACACACACACAGCCTATCTACTAGCCTAGGTAGCCAGCATAGTTTTCTGATCTAGAAAGGTGAGCACCATCCCTGGTTCTATACCGTGTAAGTGGTCCCATACCTCTATAAATTTTATTGCATTATTCTTGTCATATTGTTCCAGGCGACAACTGAATACATTGACGACCATTGACGACCTTGACAAAATACCACATTAGAACAAGAGCTGGGGGGGGGGAGTAATCTCCGTCTGAGGCCAAAAGGTCTGATGGTATTCTTCAAATATATATATTACATGAGTCAGTCAAAATAACATTTCTTACTTGATACAGCCTAGTCAAAAACCTGTGGCAAAGGGTTAAACATTGTTCCGCGTGGTGGCCACTTTATACACACAGGGAAATAACATTGTTGTACTTAAAGGTCAATAAATATGGTGTTAAATGAGTGGCATGACGACAATGATGACCAACAAAAGCTGATCACAGGCACTGAATCAAGGCTCAATCCCTTTGCAGAAGCTGTTAGTGATGAATATCTGTATTGCATTTCAACTGGCTGTGTAGTTTGAGAAAAAGTGAAAGAAGAGTTGACAATTGTATTGATATTGGCCAGAAGTGGTGTGATCAGTTTGTAACAGGCTGTTTTAATGATGCTGGTGGAGTTGAACAACCAATACCACGGCGTAGAGTGAACAACTTTACAACAGAGGAAGTAAATTTAAGTTAACTGGCAAACATATGAAGATCCCAGAGATACAAGAGACCTATTTGGAAGGTTATTATACCTAGCCACAGAAATTGATATTAATCTTTGTAAAGTTTTGAGTTACCCCATCACCCCTGTACCTGCATCTCTGGCACATCTTAACGGTTTAATTAATACAACTGGAAAGTCTGCACTAGTTAACAAACTTGAAACGAAAGTAAACAGTCGGCCACCTTCCACAGTCTATTCTTGTGTCAGATCTCCCTGCTGTATACCTATGGCGGGGTGGCTGAAGTCCTGCTGTCAAAGTCGTGTGCTCATGCTAGACGTGTGAACTTTGTGTGTGATACTTGAACAACGTCATCACTCAAAGACAATGAATTATACAGACGAGGTACACCTAAGGTCAACATTGTTATTGCTGACCCTGATCAGAAATGACCAAAAAACTTCAGTCAAACACTGTCATCCGGCCCATTCAAGACATCACTCTTCAAATTCCTTGCAGCTGAATGGTAAAAGGACACATAAAAAGAAATGTTAGACGGTCATTATATCTATCTAGCACTAAAAGAAGAGTCTTATAAAATTGAAGTAAAAGAGGATCAGTGTTTGTGAACTTGGCCGTCAGCATGAGGAAGCAGACACACGAGTTGTGAACCATATCAAGGAAACAGACGTTAGAGCAAATGACACAGATATATTAGAGATCCTTCTTTACAAAGGTACAACCACAGTTTGGATGACAGCAACAACTCTCGTAGATATATAGATGTTACTGCCTAGAGAGACCATCTGCTCTGCCTTACAGGCTTTTACAGGATGCGACTACACATCATCATTCATGTGAAAAAGAAAGAATGGGTATTATCCAGAAGTATTTCCAGGTGTGATCTTGTCATTAGAATCACTTGTGTACGCTCTCTATGGAACAGGAAAGTTTAAACGTGTGAATGATGCAAGATTTGCTTAGTTTAGGCATCCGCTTGAAAATATTAATCCTAGTGATCCGAGCTTCATCCTCCATGTAGATCAGTACCATGATATCAGAAATATTGTTTAATGTGTGATAACTGTACTTCTATAGTTTTACATGTTTTAATGTGTGATAACTGTACTTCTATAGTTTTATATGTTTTAATGTGTGATAACTGTACAGTTAACCCTCACTTTACGCTGTTAATGTAACCCGCAGGGTCCCGCGTAAAGTGAGAAACGCGTAAAGTGAATAACATAACATATGGGATTAATTGAAATAGAGTCCGGGCCGACCCCCAAACTCCACTTTTTGACGACACACAACTATGTTGTAGTAAAAATTTTATCTTAACTTTATGATGGTATGAAAAAACAAGTAATATAGAAGAGGTTAGGTTAGGAAAAATAAAGGTTAACATAGGAAAAATAAAGGTTAGGTTAGAAAAACTAAAAGTTAGGTGGAACACTTACGGTAGTAGAAGAGATGGGTCGGCATACGGGGATGGAGGCTGGTTCCGAGGCAGAGGGCAGATTACTGGCCCTCAGGTGAATCACCATCACTGTCACTTACAGTTGTCAGGGCTTCCCTGACAAATCCCTCAAAGTCATCTTCACTGTCACTATCACTGGCTTGGGCTAGCTGTGGTGGGTTGCGGGCGAAGAACTCGGTTATGCTTTTTTGACGGCTGGTGTTTATGTTGTCTTGATACACCGTGATGTATGGCTCCATAGCCTGCACCAGCCGGGTATGGAAGACTTCATAGCGGTCATCGTCATTGTCGCAGGAAAGGAAGGACTTCATTTACTCTGCACACTCCATGGCACCCTTAATATCACTATGAGTTAAACTGTGTTCTTCGGAGAATGACGCACCTTCTTCCTCCTCTTCACTGACGTGATCTTCTTCCAACATCTCGTCGGCAGTCACTTCAGGATCTCTGATCACCTCCAGGATGTCGTCGTTGGTGGTCTCGGAGAAGCCTGGAACTGTAACAGTCTGCGCAGCTTCTCTGGCAAGGTCCACTACTACTGCAACATTCTGAACCTCACCAGTCACAGATTGACTCCTCCTCTCACCTGGTATTCCATGCAACACATGTCTCCATGCGTGACGAATTGTAGCAATAGACAGCTGATCCAATGACTCCACCAAGAAGTCCACAGCTTTCTTGATGTTAAATACTCTCCAGAATTGTTTGAACAGTATTTTTTGCTGTTCCAACTGTTGATCCTCATCTTCTTCGCTCTTGCTATCGGTGGTGGTGTCACTCAGGTTACGCAACTCTTCCCTGGTGTTGGTGTAGTCGTTCAGGAGTTTGAATTTTTTTGTTGAGAATGCAGCTTTTACATTACAGATTAACTCTTGGTCCATGGGCTGTAATATAGACGTAGTGTTGGGAGGAAGGAAGACCACTTTTACGTTGGGGTGACGATCTAACAGTAGGGGCGAGTGTCCTGGTGCGTTGTCCAGCAGCAACAAAATATTGAATGGCACATTCTGTCGCTCACAGAATTTCTTTACATCGGGAACAAAACAGTCATCAAACCAAGAGAGGGACAGTGTAGAGAACATCAATGCCTTACGTGCGGTCAGCCAGTGGACATTTAGCTTGGTCATGTCCATGGTTTTGTAGGCGTGCGGCTTGCGTGCTGTGTGGATCACCGATAACTTGAGCTTACAGGTACCGGAGGCATTGGTGGTAAACAGGACGGTGATGCGTTCCTTCTGCATTTTCCGGCCCCGAATCCTGCTGGCATTCTTCACAACGAAGGACTTGGAAGGTAGCTTTTTCCAGAAAAGACCAGATTCGTCCATGTTAAACACCTGGTCGTCACTGTACTGTCCTTCCTCCATAATCTCACGTAAAAACGGAGGAAATTCCCTAGCCGCAGCACGGTCAGCACTTGCTTCTTCACCACCAATGTTTATATTGGTGATCTTGTTCCGGATCTTAAACCTCTGTAACCGCCCAGAGGAAGCATTAAAGGGTTTGGGCTCTGTAATTCCCATCTTTTGTGCCACTGCAATGTACAGTTCACGTGCGTACTCCTTAACAGAGCGCGTGTCGACCGCCATGTTCCATCGCGCCTGACGCACCAAGTACCTCACAAGTAATTTTTCTGTCTTGAGAAGCACCTGGTTGTGAAAATACTTGATCATAGAAGCACCTGTAGACTTTGTGATCTTCATGTGCTCCTTTATCTTGGCTGCATCCTTCTTTATTGTTCGAATCGTAGATTCATTCTCACCATGCTGGCGCGCCAAATCAACCTGCCTTGTTCCTTTCTCCAACTCTTGGATGATGGTATACTTCACCTCGTAGCTTAAGGAACGTCGTGTCTTCTTTGGCTTAGTGCCGCTGGGTCCAGGTAAGGAAAGGTTTCTCTCTGGGGGTGGTGGTCCGGCGGAAGCCATTTTACGGAACAATGGATGCACGATTACACGGTGTGGCCTTGAGGGATGAAACTGCCGCGGCTAGGTCAAGCGTCGTCTTTCCTCCCTCCCTCCCTCCCCCGGGTGGACACGTCATAATACTTTAAGCCAATTACAGCTAGCAGCAGAGGGGGGTAGGGATGCATGGCCAATCACAGTCCGATACGTCATATGACGTCAGTTATAACGCAACAAAGACACACACTGCGCAACCTTACCGCGCGGCTTGCCCAAGCGGAGGGAGGAGGAGGGAGAGGCGAGGAGCACAGGCAGGCAGGCGGGCGGGTGGCGGGTGGGGCGAATCTAAAAATAGCGTCGCGCCGGACACTCTCCGCATAATGGGGTTCACGTACCGCGTAATGTGAGCACGTTAGGTTCTGGCAAGGCACCGCGTAAACGTGGAAACGCGGAACGCGGGACCGCGTAAAGTGAGGGTTAACTGTACTTCTATAGTTTTTATAATGTATATGTTTTTTTATTTATAAATTCCAACACAGCTGCACAAAATAATGTCAAATTGTCATTATGGTGATATTACTTCCCTGTGCGTATAAGAGTCGCTGTAATAGCCCCCGTCTTATAGGCAGAAGTATTTATATAAATGGGTTAGTTACATTTGATTTATATACGTACTCTCACTCTCTGTAACTTTCCACTCGCTATGAGGTAGCATGTTCAGAGCACGTGATAAGGTGTGCCCAGGGGAAGTCGCGTCACTTAGTGCTGAGTTAAGGCATTAAGTAGCCGGCTCTCTGGCCACCTCTTGCGGCAGTAGTTTGATATCCTTGACGAGAGGAAGACGTTATTGAGAGCCATCGTGGATGGTTCCGTCTTCCCTCGAGGGAGGACGTATATTACCGTTCTCCCTCGACGGGTATTAGGCATTGTCACTCAACACCTCACACCAACCGGAGCTATTTAACATAGCCTCCGCTTAACACTCATAGCTACAGTGATTAAGTTACGGTGATATACACTGGGAACTGTATCTGAGATAGTTCCTCAATAAATAGATAACAGACAATTGGGTTTGGCTACTAAAACCCTATATAATATACATGTTCCAGCCTCACTGACCCAGAAGGAATCAATGGTTAAAGGGCCGGTTCATCGCCACCGCGCGGTACAATGTTTAACCCTTTGCCACAGGTTCTTGACCAGGCTGTATCAAGTAATCAATGGTATTTTGACTTACTCATGTAATATATATATATATATATATATATATATATATATATATATATATATATATATATATATATATATATATATATATATATATATATATATATATATATATATATATATATATATATATATACATATATATATATATATATATATATACAGTCAACCCTCACTTTACACGGTCCCACATTCCGCGTTTCCACGTTAACGCGGTGCCCTGCCAGAACCTAACGTGCTCACATTACGCGGTGCGTGAACCCCATTACGCGGAGAGTGTCCGGCGCGACGCTATTTTTAGATTCGCCCCACCCGCCTGCCTGCCTGTGCTCTCGCCTTTCCCTCCTCCTCCCTCCACTTGGGCAAGCCGCGCGGTAAGGTTGCGCAGTGTGTGTCTTTGTTGCGTTATCACTGACGTCATATGATGTATCGGACTGTGATTGGCCGTGCATCCCTACCCCCCTCTGCTGCTAGCTGTAATTGGCTTAAAGTCTTATGACGTGTCCAGCCGGGGGAGGGAGGGAGGGAGGAAAGACGATCCTTGACCTAGCCGCGCCAGTTTCATCCCTCCACACCAGACCGTGTAAACGTGCATCCATTGTTCTCTAAAATGGCTTCCGCCGGACCACCACCCCCAGAGAGAAACCTTTCCTTACCTGGACCCAGCGGCACTAAGCCAAAGAAGACACGACGTTCCTTAAGCTACGAGGTGAAGTATACCATCATCCAAGAGTTGGAGAAAGGAACAAGGCAGGTTGATTTGGCGCGCCAGCATGGTGTGAATGAATCTACGATTCGAACAATAAAGAAGGATGCAGCCAAGATAAAGGAGCACATGAAGATCACAAAGTCTACAGGTGCTTCTATGATCAAATATTTTCACAACCAGGTGCTTCTCAAGACAGAAAAATTACTTGTGAGGTACTTGGTGCGTCAGGCGCGACGGAACATGGCGGTCGACACGCGCTCTGTTAAGGAGTACGCACGTGAACTGTACATTGCAGTGGCACGAAAGATGGGAATTACAGAGCCCAAACCCTTTAATGCTTCCTCTGGGTGGTTACAGAGGTTTAAGATCCGGAACAAGATCACCAATATAAACATTGGTGGTGAAGAAGCGAGTGCTGACCGTGCTGCGGCTAGGGAATTTCCTCCGTTTTTACGTGAGATTATGGAGGAAGGACAGTACAGTGACAACCAGGTGTTTAACATGGACGAATCTGGTCTTTTCTGGAAAAACCTACCTTCCAAGTCCTTCGTTGTAAAGAATGCCAGCAAGATTCGGGGCCGGAAGATGCAGAAGGAACGCATCACCGTCCTGTTGCCACCAATGCCTCCAGTACCAGTAAGCTCAAGTTATCGGTGATCCACACAGCACGCAAGCCGCACGCCTTCAAAACCATGGACATGACCAAGCTAAATGTCCACTGGCTGACCGCACGTAAGGCGTGGATGTTCTCTACACTGTCCCTCTCCTGGATTGATGACTGTTTTGTTCCCGATGTAAAGAAATTCTGTGAGCGACAGAATGTGCCATTCAAGATTTTGTTGCTGCTGGACAACGCACCAGGACACTCGCCCCTACTGTTAGATCATCACCCCAACGTAAAAGTGGTCTTCCTTCCTCCCAACACTACGTCTATATTACAGCCCATGGACCAAGAGTTAATCTGTAATGTAAAAGCTGCATTCTCTACAAAAAAATTCAAACTCCTGAACGACTACACCAACACCAGGGAAGAGTTGCGTAACCTGAGTGACACCACCACCGATAGCAAGAGCGAAGATGAGGATCAACAGTTGGCACAGCAAAAAATACTGTTCAAACAATTCTGGAGAGTATTTAACATCAAGAAAGCTGTGGACTTCTTGGTGGAGTCATGGGATCAGCTGTCTATTGCTACAATTCGTCACGCATGGAGACATGTGTTGCATGGAATACTAGGTGAGAGGAGGAGTCAATCTGTGACTGGTGAGGTTCAGACTGTTGCAGTAGCAGTGGACCTTGCCAGAGAAGCTGCGCAGACTGTTACAGTTCCAGGCTTCTCCGAGACCACCAACGACGACATCCTGGAGGTGATAATGGAACCTGCTGTGACTACCGACGAGATGGTAGATGATAATGACGACGTCAGTGAAGAGGCAGGTGGTGCGTCATCCCATTAAGAACAACACTTATCCCATAGTAATGTTAGGGGTGCCATCGAGTGTATCGAGAAAGCCAAGCTCCTCCTTTCCGAAGACCCTGACGCAAACAGGTATGAAATCTTAACTACCCAGCTGTTGCAGACTATGGAGCCCTACATCAAAGGTGTATCACGATAACATCAACACCAGCCGTCAGCAAAGCATAACAGATTTCTTCGCCCGCAACCCACCACAGCCAGCCCAAGCCAGTGATAGTGACAGTGAAGATGACTTTGAGGGATTTGTCAGGGAAGCCCTGACAACTGTAAGTGACAGTGATGGTGATGCACCTAGTAATGGTGATTCACCTGAGGGCCAGTAGCCTGCCCTCTGCCTCGGAACCAGCCTCCATCCCCGTACGCCGACCCATCTCTTCTACTAACGTAAGTGTTCCACATAACTTTTAGTTTTCCTAACCTAACCTTTATTTTTCCTATGTTAACCTTTATTTTTCCTAACCTAACCTCTTCTATATTACTTGTTTTTCATACCATCATAAAGTTAAGATAAAATTTTTACTACAACAAAGTTGTGTGTCGTCAAAAAGTGGAGTTTGGGGGTCGGCCCGGACTCTATTTCAATTAATCCCATATGTTATGTTATTCACTTTACGTGTTCCTCACTTTCCGCGGGACTCTGCGGGTTACATTAACCGCGTAAAGTGAGGGTTGACATATATATATATATATATATATATATATATATATATATATATATATATATATATATATATATATATATATATATATATATATATATATATATATATATATATATATATATATATATTTAAAAAATACCATCGGATCTTTTGGCCTCAGACGGGTGATTAACCCCCCCCCAGCTAATACAACAAATCGAGAATGTAAGGTCAATTTATTATTTTCTAGATGTACCGAAGCAAGCGAAGGTAAAGGAGGACCCGTTAAAACGGTCATGAGGAACATTTTATATCAGTGTTTACCTTGAAGTAGATAACCAGGAGTTAAGGTGTACAAATAACGCTTCTAAGAGACACACATTAATGACAGGCAATGATAACATAGTGGAAATACATTGACCAATTTTAAATAATTATATAAACTATGAAAACCAAGCCCTACACCATGTCACCAAGCCCTAAACCACGTCACCAAGCCCTAAACCACGTCACCAAGCCCTACACCACGTCACCAAGCCCTAAACCACGTCACCAAGCCCTACATCACGTCACCAAGCCCTACACCACGTCACCAAGCCCTACATCACGTAACCAAGCCCTACATCACGTAACCAAGCCCTACACCACGTCACCAAGCTCTACACCACGTCACCAAGCCTACACCACGTCACCAGGCCTACATCACATAACCAAGCCCTACACCACGTCACCAGCCTACACCCATCACCAAGCCCTACACCACGTCACCAAG
Source organism: Homarus americanus (assembly GCF_018991925.1). Classification (NCBI taxonomy): domain Eukaryota; kingdom Metazoa; phylum Arthropoda; class Malacostraca; order Decapoda; family Nephropidae; genus Homarus; species Homarus americanus. The sequence continues at coordinate 5,124,147 of NW_024723541.1, forward strand.
CCCTACACCGTCACCAAGCCCTGCACCACATCACCAAGCCCTACACCACGTCACAAGCCCTACACCACATCCTGGTACCACCACGTCCTCGGCCCTACACCACGTCTGCAAGCCCTACACCCACATGCCAAGCCCTACCACACCACATCACCCAAGCCCCTACACCATGTCGTGAAGCCCACACTGAAGCCCTACACCACGTCCACCAAGCCCTACACCGTCACCAAGCCCTACACCCACGTAACCAAGCCCTACCTTACGTCACCAAGCCCTTACACGACACCAAGCCCTACACCATACCAGCCCTACACCACGTCCTGGCTCTACACCACGTCACCAAACCCCACCACCACGTCACCAAGCTACCCACGTCACCAAGCCCTACACGTCACCAAGCCCTACACCACGTCTGCCAAGCCCTACACCCCACGTCACCAAGCCCTACACCACGTCACTAAGCCTACACCACGTCACCAGACCTGCACACATCACCAAAGCCCTACCATCACCAAGCCCTACACCACGTCACCAAGCCCTACACCACGTCACCAAGCCCTACACCACGTCACCAAGCCCTACACCACGTCACCAAGCCCTACACCACGTCACCAAGCCCTACACCACGTCACCAAGCCCTACACCACGTCATTAAGTCGTCCACCACGTCATCAATTCATCCACCACGTCATCAAGTCGTCCACCACGTCATCAAGTCGTCCACCACGTCATCAAGTCGTCCACCACGTCATCAAGTCGTCCACCACGTCATCAGGTCGTCACCACGTCATCAAGTCGTCCACCGTCATCAGTCGTCCACCGTCATCAAGTCGTCACCACGTCATCAAGAGTCGTCCACCACGTCATCAAGTCGTCCTACGTCATCAAATCGTCCCACTACGCCACCTCTCGTCATCAAGTCGTCCACCCCGTCCATCGAAATCGTCACCACGTCATCAACTCGTCACTACGTCACCACGTCATCAAGTCGTCCACTACGTCACCTCGTCATCAAGTCGTCACCCCGTCATCAAGTCGTCACCCGTCATCAAAGTCGTCCACCACGTCATCAACTCGTCCACTACGTCTACCACGTCATCAAGTCGTCCACCACGTCATCAAGTCGTCCATCACGTCATCAAGTCGTCCACCACGTCATCAAGTCGTCCACCACGTCATCAAGTCGTCCACCACGTCATCAAGTCGTCTACCACGTCATCAAGTCGTCCACCACGTCATCAAGTCGTCCACCACGTCATCAAGTCGTCCACCACGTCATCAAGTCGTCCACCACGCCATTAAGTCGTCCACCACGTCATCAAGTCGTCCACCACGTCATCAAGTCGTCCACCACGTCATCAAGTCGTCCACCACGTCATCAAGCCATCTATCACGTCACCAGTCGTCCACCGTCATTAGGTCATCCACACGTCATTAAGTCGTCCACCACGTTATTACGTCGTCACCACATCATTAAGTCGTTTATGCGCCATTAAGTCGTCTACCATCTCATTAAGTCGTCCATCACGTCCGTCCATCACGTCATCAAGTCGTAAGTCGTCCACCACGTTATTAAGACGTCCACCACATCATTAAGTCGTTTAGCACGCCATTAAGTCGTCTACCATCTCATTAAGTCGTCCATCACGTCATCAAGTCATTAAGTCGTCCACCACGTCATCAAGCCGTCCACCCCGTCATCAAGTCGTTCACCACGTCATCACCGCGTCATCAAGTCGTCCACCCGTCACCAAGTCGTCCACCACGTCATCTATCCACTCGTCACCCACGTCATCAAGTCGTTCCTAGCGTCATCAAGTCGTCCACCACGTCATCAGAGTCGTCCACCACGTCATCAGTCGTCCACCACGTCATCAAGTCGTTCACCATGTCATCAAGTCGTCCACCACGTCAAGTCGTCCACCACGTCATCAAGTCGTCCACCACGTCATCAAGCCATCTATCACGTCACCAAGTCGTCCACCACGTCATTAGGTCGTCCACACGTCATTAAGTCGTCCACCACGTTATTAAGTCGTCCACCACATCATTAAGTCGTTTAGCACGCCATTAAGTCGTCTACCATCTCATTAAGTCGTCCATCACGTCATCAAGTCATCCACCAAGTCATCAAGTCATCCACCAAGCCATCAAGTCATCCACCAAGTCATGAAGTCGTCCACCACGTCATTAAGTCGTCCACCACGTTTATTAAGTCGTCCATCACGTCATTAAGTCGTTTAGCACGCCATTAAGTCGTCCATCACCTCATTAAGTCGTCCACCACGTCATAGAGTCGTACACCAAGTCATTAAGCCGTCCATCACTTCATCAAGTCGTCCACCACGTCATCAAGTCATCCACCAAGTCATTAAATCGTCCACCACGTCATCAAGTGGTCCACCACGTCATCAAGTCGTCCACCAAGTCATTAAGTCGTCCACCACGTCATCAAGTCATCCACCAAGTCATCAAGTCGTCCACCAAGTCATCAAGTCGTCCACCAAGTCATTAAGTCGTCCACCACTTCATCAAGTCATCCACCAAGTCATTAAATCGTCCACCACGTCATCAAGTGGTCCATCGCGTCATCAAGTCGTCCACCAAGTCATTAAGTCGTCCACCACTTCATCAAGTCATCCACCAAGTCATTAAATCGTCCACCACGTCATCAAGTGGTCCATCGCGTCATCAAGTGGTCCACCACGTCATCAAGTCGTCCACCAAGTCATTAAGTCGTCCACCACGTCATCAAGTCATCCACCAAGTCATCAAGTCGTCCACCAAGTCATTAAGTCGTCCACCCCTTCATCAAGTCATCCACCAAGTCATTAAATCGTCCACCACGTCATGAAGTGGTCCATCGCGTCATCAAGTCGTCCACCAAGTCATTAAGTCGTCCACCAAGTCATTAAGTCGTCCACCACATCATCAAGTCGTCCACCAAGTTATTAAGTCGTCCACCACTTCATCAAGTCATCCACCAAGTCATTAAATCGTCCACCACATCATCAAGTAGTCCACCACGTCATCAAGTCGTCCACCACGTCATCAAGTCGTCCACCACGTCATCAAGTCGTCCACCAAGTCATTAAGTCATCCACCATGTCATCCACCAAGTCATCAAGTCGTCCACCAAGTCGTTAAGTCGTCCACCACGTCATCAAGTCGTCCACCAAATCATTAAGTCATCCACCACTTCATCTAGTCGTCCACCAAGTTATTAAGTCGTTCACTAGGTCATTAAATATGTTTATATAATAATAAAGTGCCTAAGAATCAATATTAATGTTTATGATAATCATTTATGTTATTATTAATATAATCCTTGGTGCCATAAGGATATGAATGCCATTAAACAGTTAGGATGCTGTACCTAATAGCCACTACAACTGTACTAGTTACCCCTAACAATACATTTTCTCTCACTGTCACCACCAAACAATATGGCTGACATATTTATAAACGAGTTTATTCATAATGACAGTTTTTGACGAGAAATATATTTAACTAAATCATATAAAGATACATACATTAATTATTTCAAACATGAACACGTAGGAAGTTTATCAGAAATATTATACAAGAATTAACTGTTAAACTCGGGTAACAAATTGACACTTTCGGAGGAAGCATTTAATATTTATTTTATATTTATTTTTACCCACAACAAGATATACTAATTACGCTTCAGTAATATTTCAGTGTGATTCTGATCTTTTAAAATTATAGTTTTTGCATAATGTAATATTACTGATAAATAATTAGTCTTAGTATATCTTATTGTGGGTAAAAATAAGTATATATTAAATGCGTCCTCTGAAAGCGTCAATTTGTTACTAGAGTTTTACAGTTAAATCTTGTATAATATTTCTGATAAACTTCCTACGTGTTCATGTTTGAAATAATTAATGTATGTATCTTTATATAGTTTAACTAAACATCTTTATTATAGAAACGGTCATTATGAATAAACTCATTTATAAATACATCATTACTTGAGGACGAAACGGACAAATTTGAACCAGCCAATCAGGTGTAACTGTTGAGGAGGGGGCGGGGCTTCTCTTGTGTGGGAAGGACGCCCTATAATATATGGCGTTTAAATACTCTTAAGTGTTAACAAAAGTAATGTTTTGTTTGTACAGTGTTACATATATGTCCTTTTAATTAATAATAAAGAAACACAAAACAACGAAACTCGTCAACATTTTTATGGTTAAATAAACAAATTACACTTGATAAATAAGGAAATATTAATGTATAAAACACACACATACACACACATACACACACACACACATACACACACACACACATATATATATATATATATATATATATATATATATATATATATATATATATATATATATATATATATATATATATATATATATATATATATATATATATATATATATATATATAACCACAAGGAAAAAGAAAACACAAAGTTCCCAAGTGCTTTCGCGTAATTCACATCTTCAGGGGTGAGTACAAACTAAGTAGAAGTTCAGAACAAGTTAGATATATAGCTACTGTTGTACCCCGCTTAACGCGGTCAATTGAACCCACAGGGTACTGCGTTAAGTGAAAACCGCGTTAAGTGAACAACAGAACATATGGGATTAATTCCAATAGAGACTGGCCCGACCCCCAAACTCCACTTTTTGACGACACACAACTATGTTGCAGTAAAAATATTATCTTAACTTTATGATGGTATGCACACACAATTAATAATTAAGAGAAATATCAATAATGTTAGGTTTTTTAACACTTACATTAGTAGAAAAGGTGGCTGGGCACATGGGGATGGGGGGTTGGTTCCGAGGCAGAGGGCAGATTATAATCTGGGACCTTTACAAAGGTCCCAGTTGATGCTTTACTGGAGTTCTTCATAGATTCCCTGGATAATATTTCATTGCCTGCCTCGAAAGATGACTTCATCGAACTCATCAAACTATGTATTAAGGATTGTAAATTTGAATTCAATGGAGAATATTATGCTCAAATATTTGGTATGGCAATGGGTAATCCACTCTCACCTGTATTAAGTAACCTATATATGGAATTCTTTGAAAAGAAACTATTAAGTAATATCTTACCACCTTCAGCAGTCTGGTTTAGATATGTAGATGATGTATTATGTCTCTGGCCAAGTAATGAGGACCTAAAGGCTTTCCTGCCACAATTTAATAACTTAGCCCCCTCGATCAAATTCACTGTGGAATTAGAGCATGACTGTAAATTGCCTTTCCTAGACTGTCTGATCCACAGAATAGGTAACACCTTTAAGTTCAGTATTTATGGAAAACCTACTAATGTGTGTTCATACATTCATTATTATTCTGCCCACCATAATAGAGTCAAACAGTCAGTATTTTCAACAATGTTTTTACATGCTTTGAGAATTTGCAGCCCGGATTTCATTGATGAGCAATATAAATATATCTATAATATTGGCTCAAACCTTAAATACCCTAGATCTTTCATAGACAAATGCCTGAACATTACTAAGAAATCTTTTTATAGAACTGATCCCAAGCCCACCCATGACCATAAGAATCTCTTAGTATTACCATTTCACAAAAATTTCTCTCAAATTCCTTTACAACTAAAAACCTGGAACGTCAATGTGGCATTTAAAAACTCATGCACTGTTAAACAAATGTTAATCAAGAACTCCCCCAACAATACAAATGGCAGCATTTATAAAGTCCCTTGCAAGGAATGTAATATGTTTTACTTAGGCCAGACAGGTAAAGATCTTGTAACTAGACTTAAACAGCATAAATATAGAGTGAGGGCAGGCCAGGAATCCAATGCTTTGTTTGTTCATCTGAGGGATAATAAACATTGCATTGACTGGGATAATGCCTCCTCAATATTACCTTGTAATTCAATTGATAGTAGGAACATTATAGAATCTAGTCTCATTAAACATACCGAATCCGTTAACATGAATTTGAGTAATGGTATGTACAAATTGGACAATTTTGCAATTAAGAAGATTTGGAACCAGGTGAGAAGGTTGGGTCAGTCTGACCTGACTACCGACCGCTGCAGTGCTTTTGTGAAGATTAGTAGGGTCATTACCTATACCTCTGTGGACTTGATCTCACCCTCCTCTGTATATATATGTATATATGTGTATATATATATATATATATATATATATATATACAGTAGTACCCCGCTAAACGCGGTCAATAAAACCCACAGGGTACCGTGTTAAGTGAAAACCGCGCTAAGTGAACAACAGAACATATGGGATTAATTCCAATAGAAACTGGCCCGATCCCCAAACTCCACTTTTTCTGACACAATACCTATGTTCTAGTAAAAATAACATCTTAATTTTATGATGGTACATGCACACAATTAATACTTAAGAGAAATAGAGAAATACAGTCGCCAAGTTAATGTCCATTCAAATAATGGACTCAACTCCCTCCCCCTCTTCTCACACTACACTGCTGGCTCATTCCCTCTCTGAGAAATTTTTGGGGTAAAACCACTAAATTTTAATAAATAATACCTCAAACTGAAGTTACGATAATACAATTGACATTGCTGGATTCCTTGTAAGACCAGGAATATTTTGAATATAAATGTCATATATTTTGCACAAAAGATAACATATTTACTCAGAGTAAACATTATATCTAAAATTTGTATGTCTAATGCAAAATCTATGATGTTTATATTCAAAATGATCACCAAATTGTAAGAATTCCAGCAATGTAAATTATATTCTGGCCAGGTAATTTGTATGAATTTTATGAGCTAAAACAAATATCTTCAGTTGATAAAAAAAACAATATTCTTCACGACACTATCTGTCAATCAAAGTACCCCACCTTGCCTCCCCCCTCTTCCAACCATGTGGTCAGTCCCTACCCTCCCCCCCACCCCCTACCAATCCTCCCTTCAAGAGATGTTGGGTGAAAAAACTAAATTTTAACATTTAGTATTAAATAATACCTCAGATTAAAGTTTGGATAATATAATTGACATTGCTGGATTCCTTGTAAGACCAGGAATATTTTGAATATAAATGTCATATATTTTGCACAAAAGATAACATATTTACTCAGAGTAAACATTACATCTAAAATTTGTATGTCTAATGCAAAATCTATGATGTTTATATTCAAAATGATCATCAAATTATAAGAATTCCAGCAATGTAAATTATATTCTGACCAGGTAATTTCTATGAATTTTATGAGCTAAAACAAATATCTTCAGTTAATAAAAAAAAAATATTCTTCACACGGCAACAGATGGTCGGTGGGTCCCTCCCTCCCCCCACCCCCCCACCAACCGTCCCTACCAGATGTGTGGGAAAACCAGAATATTTACCTTTTAGTAATAAATAATACCTCAAACTAAAGTTAGGATAATATAATTGACATTGCTGGATTCCTTGTAAGCCCAGGAATATTTTGAATACAAATGTCATATATTTTGCACAAAAAATAACATATTTACTCAGAGTAAACATTATATCTAAAATTTGTATGTCTAATGCAAAATCTATGATGTTTACATTCAAAATGATCATCATATTGTAAGAATTCCAGCAATGTAAGGGCTCCATATATTCTAGCCAGGTAATTTGTATGAATTTTATAGCTAAAACAGGCAGTCAGGCAGGGTGGCGGGTGAGAATCTAAAACTAGCTCTGAGCGGACACTCACGTTCGTGGAAAAAAACCCCGTTAAGTGATATTAGACTTGGCGAGGCACCGTATCACGGTAAGTAGCGGTTAAGCGGGGATATGTATATATATATATATATATATATATATATATATATATATATATATATATATATATATATATATATATAAATATATATATATATATATATATATATATATATATATACATATATATATATATATATATATATATATATATATATATATATATATATACAGTAGTACTCCGCTTAACGCGGTCAATTGAACCCACAGGGTACCGTGTTAAGTGAAATCCGGGTTAAGTGAACAACAGAACATATGGGATTAATTCCAATAGAGACTGGCCGGACCCACAAACTCTACTTTTTCCGACACAATACGGTCGGCCCTTCACATACGCGGGTTTAGCATTCACGGATTCGCAAATACGCGGATTGCCCCGCCAGAGGAATATTCTGTACATTGAAGTAATTGAAGTACATTCAAATCGCGCGCCATTCAACTCGCGCGCAGCACCGAACACAGGACACCGCGCGCTCCCGCAACCTCACACACACACGCATAGCTCTCCCTCACTCAGTCAGTCTCGCTGTAGCCACACTTGTGTTGACATCAGCATTGTAGTTGCAAAAATATTACATTTCCGTGAATGTATTATATCAAGCACAGTATGAATAGAATATCACTAATATAAGAGTATTTTAACCGAAAACTACTAAAAAAACGAGTAACATCTCTTGAACATCGGAAGGTTAGGTAAAGTCTCTTGTTTTCGTCATGTATTTTATCCTAATTTACATTGAAATAAATCACGTTTCAGCAAAAGTACTATTCATTTCTGAGAATATGGAAATGTAATATTTTGCTGAAATGACGTACGTATTACAGTGGAAAGTGACGAAAGCAATGACTTGCTTTCTTTCGCTCAAAAAATGTTACCGTAATCGCTTTTTGAATGGTTTTCAGATAAAAAACTGTTGTATTACAATAATATTCTATCCTAATTCACTTGTGATGCAACAGTTTTTTAACTGAAAACCATTCGAAAAGCGATTACGGTAACATCTTTTGAACGAAAGAAAGCGAAAGTCATTGTTTTCGTCACGATTTTGTCCCACATTCCACTGTAATACTTACGTCATTTCAGCAAAAATATTTCATTTCTGTGAATGGAGTATATCAAGCACAGTATGAATATAATATCATTGTAATATAACAGTATTTTAACAGAAAACTATTAAAAAAACGAGTAACATCTCTTGAACATTGGAAGGTTAGGTGAACTCTTTTGTTTTCGTCATGTATTTTATCCTATTTTACATTGAAATACATCACGTTTCAGCAAAATTACTATTTATTTCCGAGAATATATTCATTCAGGTGCAGTTTAGGTAAAATATACGTGTGATGTAACATTTTTTTAATTGAAAACGATTCGAAAAACACGTACCCTCTAGCCCTGTTCAAGGAGAGGACTGGGAGAAACTGTTTGGTGCTGCAGACGATGGCAAGGAAAATAATTTGGATGGATTTTAATGAAAATATTCAGAAATATGGTATCGTAGTATTTATTCAAGTCAATTAGGATAGAATATAATTGTAATACAACAGTAGTGACGATGTGGAGGAGGCGGAGGGATAGAGCGGGGAGGAGGCGGAGGGATAGAGCGGGGAGGAGGTGACTGGCGGGAACAGGGACGAGTGGAGATGCCAGCCAGTATATTACGGGTGTATTAATTGTTTTTATAGCTATTTTTGCATTTTAATGTTAAATACTGTACATTACGTTTCAACAAAACTACCATTTATTTCTGAGAACATGGATATGTAATATTTTTGCTGAAATGATGTACGTATTACAGTGGAAAGTGACGAAAGCAATGACTTTCGCTTTCTTTCGTTCAAAAGATGTTACCGTAATCGCTTTTCGAATGATTTTTAGTTGTGGGATTATATGGCTAATGATAGGATAGAATATTATTGTAATACAGTACGAGTACAACAGTTTTTTAACTGAAAACCATTCGAAAAGCGATTACGGTAAAATATTTTGAACAATGAAAGAAAGCGAAAGTCTTTCGTCATGATTTTATCCCACTTCCCACTATAATATGTACGTCATTCCAGCAAAAATATTACATTTCCATATTTATTTCCAAGAATATATTCATTCAGTCACAGTTAAGGTAAAATATACTTGTGATGTAATATTTTAATGAAAATCCAGTATCGAAGTTTTCTCTTGTTTCAAATTTAATTAACAAAGAATGATGTTTCAAATGTAATGAAAAAAAATTTATGTCCAGTATCTATAAATTAACTTTAATAAATGAATACTTTGTTTTACATCGTCCTGTGCTACCATACCATGGATTTGGCTACTTTGGGCTCGCAAGAGATCTGCCCTGGCAACTGTACCGACACTCACAGCTGGTGGTGTGTTGGTGCATCGTTTCCATTGTTTACTGGTAGTTACTGGTAAATATTTTTCAACCTAACGAAACTATTACCCGTTTAGAGGTTGACCCCCAATTTTTGCCAAATAATTTGGTCTTAAAAACTCGTACTGCACACAGGTATATACGGTAAATAAGGACATGGGGGGCCAGGGATTTTTTAAGGGGGGGGCAGCAATAGTACACGGATTTTTAACATTCACGGGTATCTCTGTTACCTAACCCCCGCGAATGTTAAGGGCCGACTGTACCTATGTTCTAGTAAAAATAACATCTTAATTTTATGATGGTACATGCACACAATTAATACTTAAGAGAAATAGAGAAATACAGTCGCCAAGTTAATGTCCATTCAAATAATGGACTCAACTCCCTCCCCCTCTTCTCACACAACACTGCTGGCTCTTCCCTCTCTGAGAAATTTTTGGGGGAAAACCACTAAATTTTAATAAATAATACCTCAAACAAAAGTTAGGATAATATAATTGACATTGCTGGATTCCTTGTAAGACCAGGAATATTTTGAATATAAATGTCATATATTTTGCACAAAAGACAACATATTTACTCAGAGTAAACATTATATCTAAAATTTGTATGTCTAATGCAAAATCTATGATGTTTATACAGTATTCAAAATGATCATCAAATTGTAAGAATTCCAGCAATGTAAATTATATTCTGGCCGGGTAATTTGTATGAATTTTATGAGCTAAAACAAATATCTTCAGTTAATAAAACAAAAAATATTTTTCATGACACTATCTGTCAATCAAAGTACCCCACCTTGCCTCCCCCCTCTTCCAACCGCGCCAGGTGGTCAGTCCGTCCCAACCCTCCCCCCCACCCCCCACCAATCCTCCCTTCAAGAGATGTTGGGTGAAAAAACAAAATTTTAACATTAAGTATTAAATAATACCTCAGATTAAAGTTAGGATAAAATAATTGACATTGCTGGATTCCTTGTAAGACCAGGAATATTTTGAATATAAATGTCATATATTTTGCACAAAAGATAACATATTTACTCAGAGTAAACATTATATCTACAACTTGTATGTCTAATGCAAAATCTATGATGTTTATTTTCAAAATGATCATCAAATTATAAGACTTCCAGCAATGTAAATTATATTCTGACCGGGTAATTTGTATGAATTTTATGAGCTAAAACAAATATCTTGTTAATAAAAAAAAAAATATTCTTCACACCGTAACAGATGGTCGGTCGGTCCCTCCCTACCAGATGTGTGGGAAAACCAGAATATTTACCTTTTTAGTAATAAATAATACCTCAAACTAAAGTTAGGATAATATAATTGACATTGCTGGATTCCTTGTAAGACCAGGAATATTTTGAAAATAAATGTCATATATTTTGCACAAAAAATAACATATTTACTCAGAGTAACCATTATATCTAAAATTTGTATGTCTAATGCAAAATCTATGATGTTTATATTCAAAATGATCATCATATTGTAAGAATTCCAGCAATGTAAATTATTTTCTGGCCTGGTAATTTGTATGAATTTTATGAGCTAAAACAGGCAGGCAGGGAGGCAGGCGGTGGCGGGTGGGGCGAATCTAAAAATAGCATCTCGAGCCAGACACTCTGCGCGTATACGTGGAAAAAACGCGTGTTAAGTGAAAGTTCGGCTCTGGCGAGGCACCGCGTATACGTGAAATCGCGCTAAGCGAAACTGCTTTGAGCAGGGTATTACTGTATATATAACTTGTTCTGAACTTCTACTTAGTTTGTACTCACCCCTGAAGATGTGAATTACACGAAAGCGCTTGGGAAGCTCATGTTTTCTTTTTCCTTGTGGTTATCAGCATATACCTGGATCACGCGCACCTACAGTGATTTATTTGCATATATATATATATATATATATATATATATATATATATATATATATATATATATATATATATATATATATATATATATATATATATATATATATATATATTTCATTAGCCCAATAAAGCAAACGGACTTCTACATACAATCAACACCTCAACCCGCCAGGATTCGAACCCACGGCCCACGAGCCCACGACTGTGACCGGGAAATGCTACCTCTGGACCACCAGGATACGAAAAGCAGTCCTAGACTCTGGTATATTTCACACAAAGCCTGTTCATCGAGCTTCAGGCGCCGTGAACCTCTAATGGGGACTACCCGTATCACGTAGGTGGTCAGAGTAACGTTTTACCAAATCCGGCTTCGAAACACGAGGATCCATATATATTTCATTAGCCGGATTTGGTAAAACGTTACTCTGACCACCTATGTGATACGGGTAGTCCCCATTAGAGGTTCACGGCGCCTTAAGCTCGTTGAACAGGCTTTGTGTGAAATATGTATATATATATATATATATATATATATATATATATATATATATATATATATATATATATATATATATATATATATATATATACAGGGTGTCCCATAAATTTCCTAACATAGGAAAAATAAATTTTATATGAAAATCCATTTTTATTTATATAATATGCTCTACACGACTACCATTCTGTTGAAAACACTCTTCAATGCGTGTCCTCCACTGCTGAAGAACACGTTCAAGCACAGCTGGAGTTATGCTTGTAATGGTGTTGGTGATACGTTGTATGGAAACTTTTGGGACACCCTGTATATATATACACACATACACACACACACACAACATAACACTCACAGAGGGAGGACAGTCGTACACGTGAGCACAGAGAGGTCAACGCCGGGGCCAGGTCAGGGTCTGTGTCAGTTATCACCAGGTAGAGGATCTCCACAGTGTGTGGCAGTGACCTCACAGCAGCACCACTCAGCTGACCCTCGAACCACCACACCCGATGCCTGTAGTATAGATCAACAGTTGTGTATAATAATGATAAGTATTGCTGGATCACCTCAAGATTCTCCCACCAGATTATATAACATTAACCTTCCTGTCGTTAACCTAATTATCGTTACCATGTTTATGTGAAATAACCTGGGACAAAAATTAAGATGATTCTAATATTAAATTTATCTAGTAGTAGTAGTAGTAATAATAGTAGCAGTAGTAGTAGTATTAGTATGACCATTATCGTTAAAGAGAACTACAGTATGGTGGTAACTGAGGGAAGAACTGAACGTCTTTGTCATCATTATTTTGTTTGGCTTCCCTGGCCTGGTTAACCTTCTCCTGGGCCTCTGTTCCCTCTTATAGACTACTGCTGTTTATCTAACATTAATAAATATTGATAAAAAGGTAAATACATATAAGAGGAGACCAGTGAGACAGAGCAGCTACACTACCCATCACTCATCAAGGGTAACTGACCAAAGTTAAAGATGGCGGTGAGGGTAAAGACTCTAGATACTTCCAGGTAAATAATTATTTCATAAAACTTACATGAAACAAAATATATTATTGTTTTTTGATAACATACAAGTGGTGACTATAAATAACGGTTACAAGGGGTCACAATATATTTTAACAATTTATTAGTAAAAAGATAATTATATATTAAGTAGATATTTGGTGAGAGTGTTGCCATAATGGTCATGTTTTTAAATAATTTAAATTTGAGTAAAAATAAAAAATATATAATACGTACAGTACTCTTATAACCTCGTTAATCTGTCTTAACCTATTATTGTTATTATTATTGCTATTATTATTGCTATTATTATTATTATTATTATTATTATTATTATTATTATTATTATTGCTATTATTATTGTTATTATTATTATTATTATTATTATTATTATTATTATTATTATTATTGTTATTATTATTATTATTATTATTATTATTATTATTATTATTGTTATTATTATTATTATTATTATTGTTATTGTTATAATTATTATTATTATTATTATTATTGCTATTATTATTATTATTATTGTTATTATTATTGTTACTATTATTATTATTATTGTTGTTTTATTATTGTTATTATTATTATTATTATTATTATTATTATTATTGTTATTATTAATATTATTATTATTATCATTATTATTATTACTGTTATTATTATTGTTATTATTATTATTATTATTATTATTATTATTATTATTATTATTATTATTGTTATAATTATTGTTATTATTATTGTTATTGTTATTATTATTATTAGTTATTATTATTGTTATTATTATTGTTATTATTATTATTATTATTATTATTATTATTATTATTATTATTGTTATTATTATTATTATTATTTTTATTATTATTATTATTATTATTATTATTATTATTATTATTATTGTTATTGTTATTATTATTGTTATAATTATTGTTATTATTATTGTTGTTATTGTTATTATTATAATTATTATTGTTATCATTATTGTTATTGTTATTATTATTGTTATTTTTATTGTTATTAATATTGTTGTTATTATTATAATTATTATTGTTATTATTATTGTTATTGTTATTATTTTTATTTTTATTGTTATTAATATTGTTATTATTATTATTATTAATGTTATTATTATTATTATTATTATTATTGTTATTATTATTGTTATTGTTATTATTATTGTTGTTATTATTGTTATTATTATTATTGTTATTATTATTGTTATTGTATAGATATGTAAATACCAAGATATGTGAACACGCCTGACGGCAAGACTCTGTTACCATTCATTGTACCATTTATTCACATGTCTGTATTACTATATATCATCATAGCATGTCTGATATCTATGCTTATGTCTAATGCCTATGTCTACTCACTATGTCCCGATGTACTATGTCTGTACCGCGCTAGTCAAGTAACTAGAGGATCTCATTTATTGTCCTAGTAATGTCTAGCAACTCTCCCTGCCTAACTAGCTAACTTCTCTCAGATCGGCCCCGGCCTGGTTACGACGAGGAGTTCCTTGTGCTGGCTCCTGTTTTGTATCGGTTGGTTATCCTGCCAAGTCTTGTACTACTTATGGAATATATCTACTGCTCGTGCTCTGGAGTTTGAAGAACCTTGTCTAGGATTACATCCCACCACAGTTTTTATTGTTATTGTTATTATTAATGTTAATATTATTATTATTATTATTATTATTATTATTATTGTTATTACCGTATTATTGTTATTATTATTATTATTATATTATTATTATTATTCTATTGTTATTATTATTCTGTTGCTGTTGTTGTTGTTATTATTCTGTTGTTGTTATTATTATTATTATTATTATTATTATTATTATTATTATTATTATTATTATTATTATTGTTGGTGTTGTTGTTATTTATCATTATTATTATTATCATTATTATTGTTATTATTTTTATTATTATTATTATTATTATTATTATTATTATTATTATTATTATGATTATGATTATTCAAGTGTTAGAACTAACATGTCAAAGGTTAACTAAGTCAACATATCTAACTACCTCAGCAGCGTATTGTCAAACAGCTTTATGATTAATACTGAAATAATGAACTGAATAATATATGCAGATAATTGTTTCATGTTATTATTTAGGTAATACTTTTAATTTATGGAATAATATCTACTGTAGGTGGGACTCTTTAGTATACTATTGTAAGAATAATGAAGTCAAGTTTACCTTTTAAAGACGTCTTGGAGAGCTGCGTCAAGAGAGGGGCTGCAGGTGTCTGGGTGCTTCCAGTGATGGTTCATATAAATGCCTACTACACAGTTGTTCCACGCAGCCACCACCTTCATCAGGTCGACCATGTGGGGAATGTTGTCTGGGTCTCCATCAATATTTACGGTTATATAGACTGGTCGACCAAGAGGGAGTAGAGTGGTGTAGACTGACACACTGCTATCTGTGACCACTATGCTACCTGTCACCAATTGTGGAATATGTTTAGCGACGTATTTACAAAAGGTAGTGTCACACTTCACGCCATTTATCAGGTCCACCCACTGACTCCTGTCTGTCATATTGCCTGTCATACCAGAAGAGTGGAGAAGGAGGACCAGTTCTTCTGCCTTGTCTTCCTTTACCTCTCCTCCGCCGTCAACATATAAAATGCCAGTTAGATGAACCAGAACGTTCTGGTATTTGGTCAGAGTCAGAGACGACAGGTCATCCTTGTGTAGCTCCTCCAGGACCTCCCTGATGGTGCGGGGACCTTGAGACATATTTGGCCTTTCTCCCTGAAGCGAGTCCCTTATATGCAAGGCACCGTAGAAATCCTGAACTCCCTTGTGGGAGAAACTAAGGCATGATTTAACTTTTGCACAGAGAGCGTAAGTGTTGTTGGTGATGAAGAAGGCGCCGGTAACTTCCTCGAGCAGAATGTTAACGCGTTGACATGTTTGTTCAAGGTTGTCTGTCATCTCTTCTGACACATATAATGAGTCAACTTTTAGGCTTACAAAGGATTCTTGACACATCACTTTAAAGATCTTTTCAATGTTTCTCTTCACACTCCTGGCAGATATAACTGTGTCCGGTTTATCTATCAGTCGTTTCACTAATTTTTCTGTCGTCATATCCTTCACTTTACTGTACAGTTGTGTGGCCGTTGTCATATTCTTTACTGTACTTGGATCTTCGGCCCATATGAGACTTAAGAATACCAGGTTCATGGGCAATCTTAGGTACTCTTTGAGACGACGTGGCATACTCTCCAGGTACTCTACCAGTTCTTGTGTACTCTGTGTACTCTTGCCAGCTTGTATTAGTTGATTGTGGTATTTCTCCGCAAAAGTTACACGACTTTTAGCAGGAATACCAACAAGCTGTAAATGGACAGCTCCCAGGTGAGGTGGAAGAGTTTTGTAGAAGTCGTCCACCCTCTCTGGCCTTGTAGTACAGACTACAGTAAAGTTACAATTACATAAGACATCTTGGATCAGTGCTTTTGATGCTTTATTCAACTCGTCGAGGCCATCCACCAGCATGAGGACCTTAAACTGCTGGACACATTTGATCATGTCATTTCCTCGATACTTCTTAGCGGTGTCTGGCATTTGTGACTGGACGAGCTGTGCAAGAGACCAGATGTGTTGATTTCTCCCTTCAATATGAAAGAGCAGCAGGAAGTTAGTAAGACCTTGTATGGTGTCCTTGTCGGCCTTCCAATCACTTAGTAATTTTATCAAGAAGGTCGTCTTACCAGCACCGGCGACACCGTCAATAAGTATGATTCTTTTGTGTTTGTCAATGGCAAGTTTTAGAATGTCTTCATCTGGTATATCTTGGTCAGCTGTACCTCGCTCCTCCTTACCTTGTATGCGTGTGAACACAGTGTCAATATCAAGGAGAAAGTCTGTACCGGCAATAAACGACACAGGATTAACATTTGTCCGTTTACCAAACAGCTCCACCAACTCTTGTTTACCAGACTGCTCTATGAGGTCAATATTGTAGCTGGTTATATCCTCGGGGTCCAGGAGGTTGTCGCTGATGTAGTTGATGCGTTCATCTATGGTTTTAACCCGGTTATCTACTTCATCTTCATCAATGTTAAACACATCTTTTCCTTCACTATATACGTCTTTCAACAGTTTTCTCAGCTCCTCCGTCTTGTTCTTATAATCCTCAGGACTGACGGCTAACTCCCCGTGCAGCAATTCGTTGCGAAAATCTTTTACAGCTTTGAGTTTTTCCAGAAGGGCGTCCAGCTGGCCACCAGGAGCAGGGCCAGGCAACAAGGTGATGCACAGGTAAAGTAGCGAGAAGTCATATTTCTTGCCAGAAGGGTCGACGTCAAGTATCTTACGCTGGTCCTTATTAAATTTTTCCTTTAACTTTTTCTTGGTGAAGCCTTTACTCTCCAGGAACTCGAGAAGCTTCTTGTCTTTGACCTTCCCCTCATGACAGGCTGCTCGGGTGTACATATCCAGCAAGACTGGGCGTTCCAGTTTGTTTAGTGTAGTGATGAGTTTTAACCAGTCTCTCTCCTCCCCGGTAATGGGTGGTGGTGGTGGTGGTGGTGAGGTGTGAGGCGTCGCCATGGTTGGTCAGGTTGGTCATTACTAAGGAACAAAGGTCAACAGTTACTTGAGAGTGCAGCCTAACATTTATAAAGTGTTCATTAAGGTTAAAATACATTTATGAGTAACATTTATTAGAGTGAACGGCGATAATAACACAAGGATAGATCAACTCAGTTTGCCAGTATTTGTTGCCAGAAAAAATAAACATTTATATAAAACCTTTTTTGATGTACAAATAATGTATATAAGAGTTGTTACATTCTCTTTAATAATCTCTAATATAAGTTGTGGCAACAGTCTCTCTCCTCTTAACTTAATATAAAAACTCGCCCACTGACGCATCACAAATACCAAGAACTTTACAACAAAAACATTGTTACCATGACAACCAAACTCTTAACAAAGACGAAAATCTTCCCCAGTAAACCAAGGGAACTTAGGAGCCTTAATTGACGGCGCTCAACACTGGCCGTCATGGGAGACTCTAACTATATGGCCACATGGACTGTAAAAATTAAACCGCGCCAAATGACCTTAGTAATCCAGCTACTCTTTTGTAGAAACTCTGGCAGACAATTTTCTGGACCTCATCATAACTAATGAGGAAGGTATAGAGGCCACACCTGGCCCCCTTTTGGCCAAGGTTGAAGTATTACAGTGGTGATTACAACAGGTTGAGGGAGGGTTATTCACTGGCCTGACTCACTGGTAAACAAGAACGCAGATACTACCATCAACATTATAGTAAATAACGTGATCTATTTGATTGATAAATATACAGTTATATACCCAAGACCAAATCCACTGGCTCCAGGGATACAAGGAGGCAGCTACAAGTGAACCATGCGGCGGTTGACAAAGTTAACAAGAAAACTAAGAAATTCGAGACGTGGGTTAGGACAAACAATGAGCAGGACAGGAGGATGTATGCAAGAGCCAGGAACCAAGCAAAAGCAGAGTGTAGAAGGGCTGAAAAAGACTTCCAGAGGCGGAGTGCGAGTGAGGTCAAGTCAAACCCAAAAGCTTTTTACCATTATGCAAAGTCAAAATAAAAAAAATACGTGTAAGCGCAGCATATCTGAGGCTTGAAGATGGTAGTTACGCAGATTCTGACCAGGATAAAGCTGAGGCATTGAACAGCTTCTTTTCCTCGGTGTTTACAAGAGAGGATGCGATTAACCTTCCTGCGTTTGAGGACAGACGGTTCGAAACAGCACTGACCCACATTGTGTTCACAGAAGAGGTTATAAGAAATAAACTGTCAAAGGTAAAGGTCCATAAGAGTCCCGGCCCTGACATGGTGCATCCCAGAGTGTTAAGAGAGTTGTGCAACGAGCTTGCCGAGCTCCTGAAGATCCTGTTTTGTAAATGCCTGGATGAACAAAAGGTCCCCAATGATTGGAAAGTGGCTTATGTGAGTCCTATCTTCAAGAAGGGCAATCGTCATTCCACGGACAACTATAGACCGGTGAGCCTGACTAGCATAATATGTAAAGTACAGTACTTGAGAATATGATCAGAGATGCCGAGTTGGAACATCTACCACGAAACAACCTTGTAAAGGATTGCCAACACGGTTTTATGCCGGGGATCTCCTGCTTAACACAAATACTCAAGGTACTAGACGTTTTGATCCATATTCTGGAACGGGGTGGTAATATCGACAATATATACCTAAATTTTGCCAAGGCTTTTGACAGTGTACCCCACGAAAGGCTGAAAATCAAATTGGAAGGGTACGGGATCCGGGGAATTGTCCTAGCGTGGATAGAAGACTTTCTCCATGACCGCAAGCAGTGTGTGGTGATTAATGGCACGAAATCATCAAGTGTGCCCGTCACAGGGCAGTGTATTGGGCCCGTTGTTGATTGTTTGTTTCATTAATGACAAGCCAGAAGCTATACACTCTTCCTTACTAATGATGCGGACGATGCCAAGTTATTCAGGCAAATTAAGAACCAAACAGACTGTGAAGAGCTATAGAAAGATCTCTGTCGGCTTCAGGAGTAGTCAAAGGAATGGATTTAATGTTAGGAAGGGCAAGAGGACGTTGGTGGTACAGCGTAACTTTCACCTGTTTGTCAAGGGTTCGAGCCTCGGCCCAGGCACAGGGAAGAAGGGTGTTATCCAGTGTGACTCTCACTACAGGTTTCTCGGTCTCGGGTTTCCTCCTGTACTAGATAGACCGACCACCCGAACGGCTAGTAAAGTGATAACTGGTGAAAATGTTGAAGAGGATGCACCTATAAAATGTATTAACAGTATGGAGGGCGTATTACAGGATTTCCTTCGCTTTATATCTCTCTGTATTTTGTATATTTTCTTTAAAATTCTTTGCATGACTCGTCATCATGTCTGTCTCTTTTAAACTTACGAGAGAGTTGATGTCTGTGTCTAGTTGATTCTAATATGGACTTATATACTTTGGACTTTGGGGCCTCAACTGACGCCACCTCGGTTGCTAAAGGATCGGCTTTTTTCACACTTCATTTTTCCAACATTCGCGGCCTGAGATCCAATTTTCCTTCTGTGGAGCACTATCTATTAACCTCTTCCCCTGACCTCTTACCACTATCTGAACTTCAACTGACCAAAGCAGCTTCACCCAAACCTTTTCAAGTCCTCAACTACAACCTTTATACCTACTTCCGTTCTAAGGGAGGTGTATGCGCCTACTGCAACACACGTACACCTATAGCTCGACTCACGGATCTTGAATCTTCCCTTTATGATGTCATCTGGCTCAAAATATCTCTACCAACTATGACTATTTTTCTTTGTTTCCTATACTGTTCTCCCAACTCTACCAACTATTTCGAACTCTTTGACTATCTCACTTCTTGCCATGAGTCGTTGCTATCCACACACCCCAACACCCAGATCCTCTACCTAGAGGATTTCAATGTACATCACAAAGAGTGGCTTGGCTCTGCAAGGGATGACCCAGGTGGAGCTGAGGCACTCTCTTTTTCCCTACTTAATCATTTGGAACAAATAATTAAACGCGATCAACTTGCTAACATTCTTGATCGTTGTTTTACCTCTAACCCCTCACACTATTCATACTCAATTACTGCCCCCTTAGGGTCTTCTGATCACAATCTTATTTCTATTAGATCAAACTAGGCACGACCACCTCCCCCACCCACCTCTAAACATCAACTATGGCACTATCGGAGGGCAAGCTGGCAAAACTTGCGAGAATTCTTCTCCGACTTTCCTTGGGATGAATGTTGTTTCTCCACTCGTAGGGACGCCTCGGTATGTGCTGACAGCATTGCTGGGGTTATACAGTGTGGTATGAGTGCATTTATCCCATCTTCTACCAAAACTTTCTCTTTACAATCATGGTTTGATCGCTCCTGGTCTCTTGCCTGCAGGGTGAGAGATAGGGCATATCGAGCTATGAAACTATCTCCTTCTCCTATTACCCACACCTCTTTTATTACTTCTAGGAATAGTTGTAAGGCTATTCTTCGTAGGGCCAAGCGGAATTTTATAAAAATAAAGACCCTGTCCTGACTAATTCTTCCTCTAGTAAATCCTTCTAGTCCTTAACCAAAAACATCTGTAATAACTTCTTTTCCTCCTTTCTTCCGACCTGATAACTCTATAGCAAACTCTCCCCCTGACAAAGCCAATCTCTTTGGCACCTTATTCTCCTCTAATTCCACCTTAGACAATTCCCACTCTATCCCTCCTACCCCTGCTCCTCCTACTGAACCTATGCACTTTCTTATAATCTTCACTCGCAGGGTTGCCGGTGTGTTATCCAGGTTGGAGGTGAGTAAGGCACATGGACCGGACGGAATACCCCCTCGTGTTCTGAGGGAGTGTGCTGAAGCTCTAGCCCCTGTGCTATATAATGTGTATCTATCAGACCAAAGCATCCAGGCCAGTAGTATAACATAGACTTAGCAGTAACCAGGGGAGCACGTGTTCACCCACGGAAGTTGACACACCCTACAGTGACTAAGGTGAGACAAGGACCTGATCCAAAGGAGGTCAAGGTCACAAAGGGAACAATAATTCTCACCGCCACGCGATTAGCTTAACCCGGTGTCATGACCTTGTTAATTCAAGGAACTGCTACCCAGCCAGCACTTGTGTTACCTGACCTAACAGCCGGTCTAGACACACCCAGATGCCGGCTGGAGATCTCCAATATAAAGGCCAGCCAGCCTTCGCCCCGTGATTGGACCTCTCTCAAGACCCTTCACCGCCAAAGCCAGCCAGCCAGCCTTTGTCCTAAACTGTTGACGACCGTTGGAGCGCAAACGACCATTACTTGACGCCACTAACCACCACCCAAACATTAGGGAAGCTCGCTCCAGACAACGTCCTCTGTGTGTCCCCCCATTGATCAGGGGTGTCTCCTGATCAGAGGCGGCCCAGATTGGGTGCTCTGTAACGGCTGCCTGCAGCGGACTTGGGCCGCGATCCCACTGGTGTTACTTGCACCAGTGGCTGTCCTTCCTTCTTTCTCGCCCTGGCCTGGGAAACTGCATCCTAGAAAGGTATTCGTCCTTTTTTTTTTAGGTTAAGGTGGAGCACGGATGGCTCAAGGCACAGCCAGACATGAGGGGTAGAGAAGTCACAACATATAGTCGTGGGGGGGAAGATTGGAAAAGACGAATTAATGAGTTAAACAAAGGAGGACGACACCCCTTGTTTTACATATTAGAGTTTGTTGGCTAACTAAGCTAACCTAGGATTTAGGATGAGGTTGCACAATGGTTACTTTAGTAGACAATGACTAGTTTGATTTTACAATTACATGTTTATTAAAATAATTATTACGTCATGGACTCACTAGATTGTGACTTGTTAAATGTGAACTTACATCATCTAAGTTTTAATCTAAGGTGGATCACTGTGGCGGACATAGATGGGTCGCGGGTTGGGTTGTTGTAGTGCGGGCAGACTCACCAGGCGTGGGGTAGCCTTCCGTTGATGTCTTCCCCGCATAGGTGGTCCAGGAGCTTGTCTCAAACCTTCTTCCCTAGGCGATGGAACCTGACGTTGAGGGCCTCTGTTTTATTTCTCAGGTGGATGGTTTCCACTGTCTCCAGGTAGGGTGGCACTTGGCTACTGGCTGACCTCAGACACTTTGGAAGCTCTGTAGTTGTTGTAGTTTAGTCTTCCCGAGTGGTACGTGTGGGTACTCCAACACAGGCCTCACCAGCGCCTTGTACAGGTGGACTTGTATCTTCTCAGGCGTCAGTTTAAAACGTTTTAATTTGGCTGCGGCGACTTTGGCTTTATTTAGTCTGTCCTTCACGTGGGAAATGATGCCCGTCCGAGAGATGATAAGGTCGAGCAACCTGCCTTGTTTAGAGTACTCAATCTCTTCGTCGTCGATCATCAATGGCGCCGGCTTGAATTTGGCTATGGGTATAACCTCGAATTTCGTTTTGTTTGTTTTTATTTTCCATTTATTTTCATACTCCGAGATCTCCTCTATTGCCCGAGCAGTGAGTCGAGCCATCCTTGCCGTGGACCTTCCTGGGCAGGTGACGATCTGTGTTACAACGTCGGCATACATGACGTACTCGCTGCCGACGATTGGGGGTGGCAGGTCAGCCGTGTAGAGCAATGTTCTTGCATCTTGATTTTGGCTCTGCAGTCGGTAATGAAGTTGTACAACAGGCGCGTCAGGTTTTCGGGGAGCCCCAGTTGTATGATCTTATACTGCAGCCCCGCGTGCCAAACTTTGTCAAACGCCTTGCTGACGTCCCTCAGTACTATGTTGCACTGCAGGCGGCCAGTCATGGCGTTGGCGATCTGCTCGTAGGCCTGGGTTGTGGCGGTGGATGTGCCTCGGTACTGGCGGAAGCCGAACTGGCGGGGATTATGCACGTCTTCGTCCTCTAGATACATCAGCAACTGCTTGTTTACTATTTTTTCGAGGATTTTGGCAGGTACCTCTAGCAGCGACATTGGTCGACAGTTTTCGACTTTGTTTGGAGGCTTCCCTGCTTTTGGTATGAGGTGGATAACGGCGATTTTAAACATCTTAGGGAAGTATCCAGAGGCGAAAAACTGTCTGTTTTATTGAGTCCTTGATGGTTCTTATCTCTGATTGTAGGACTTCCATGGTCTTGCTGACATTGTTGAGTTTTGGGGAGTCTGCTTGAGTTTCTTTCAGAGCATCTTTTAGGGTTTGGCTGTAAGCCGTGATCGTCGACCGAGTGGTCTTTTCTGGTTTCTTTTTGCTTGGTTATTTCGGTCAGTTTCTTCTGTGTTTCTTGAGTTACCTGTTTCCTGACCAGGCAGGTGACAGAGAAGGTCCTGTGGCCACCCTCGCAGACGACACACTTTTTGATGGTGCTACGGCAGTCTTTGTAGAAGTGCTGATCAGATGAACACTCAGAGCATATGACCCCTTGCAGGGGGCAGTTCTTGGTCATGTGGTCATTGTACACATAGCACTACATACATTGTTGGATGGCCGTATACTTTTCATATTCTATTTGGTAGGATGAGATGAAAGTGCCATATACATAGAGCCCCTTCTCCTTCATTCTTTTTGCATAGGTTGTGACTGCAAAGCAAACCTTGATTATATTATGGGCATACATAGGATACACCTCCACAACCTTGACATTGTTTTGCTTTTCTATTTCGTCTCTTATTTCTTCTGCGTTATTTTCCACTACATCTTTGTCTAACTTTTTACTCACAAGGGTGAGCTTGGCGCCGCATTCCCGTGGGATAATGACCTCGTAACCGTTAGTTTTCATCTTGTCCATGGCACCAGACTTAAGTAGTTTATCAGCATCTTCATCTGTCTCTGTGAGGATGATGTAATCATTTCTCAGATCCACAAGCCTATTTATCCTCACCCTTAGTTTCGCCCAATAGCCTTTTTAGCCCTCTCCGAGACCTGTGGGTCGGGGTTCCGGAGATCTTCACTCTCACTTTGGCCATGGTCAGTAACATACATGAAAATCCTACCTAATCTGTCCACCTCAGCTAAGCCCCATGGATGCCGCTCCTTCTGTCCGCTTGCTGGGCGAATAAAGACAGGTCTAGGGGTAGGGTGAACAGACAATCCCCTGACGGGGGCCTAGCCAAGCCCTAACACCTAGCAGTGACAGGTTATGAAGCACTGTCGAATCCCTAACAGAAAATGTTGCCACCCTTACTGTCTCGACTCAGCAGCCCTCTGAGGGCCCCCCTTGTGGCTCTGCCCGCAGGGGTTTCCGTCGTTACCAAACAGCAGGGACTCTAGGCGAGAGGATAGGATAGGGAAGAAGCGCAATGTATCCATGTACAACTACAAGATAAAGCAGCCAGAGCGAACCCAACGTGAAAAACAAGGCTGACAGTCGTAACGGTCAACAGGAGCCGGGACGTCCGCTCACTGTGAAGGTTGGATGCGCTCTGTCTATTCGTCCTTGGGCTCCCCTGTAACTGTTCACCTCCCTCCCAGGAGTTTGTGAACACGAAAGGGAGTAGGAGCAGAACCCATCCCTCCACCGAGCCTTCCTGGGTAACCGTGATCGTGCGGGTCCACCTAGGAAAGGGGTCGCATTTCTGAATCCCTCCCTCCCCCCGAATAGGTACACTAGCTCACGTCTATAAGTGAACACTTATTAACACTAGGGTAGTAAGCTCCCTGTGCCTGACCGAGAAGGGTGTTGATTTACTCCTATCGGGCGACAGCACAAAGAAGCTCAAGTCTGCAAAGTTTAAAGTCGCAGTGCCTCCACAACTCCGAGCTCGGAAAACGATTGGATAAAGTGATCACAGAAGCAAGTGAACAGAAACTGGTATCTGACATAGAACATAGGAACCAATGGGCCAAGGTGGAGGAAGTGGTCAGGCTGCCCAGACTGCCCTCCATGCTCAAAATTAGGTTCACGGAAATAGCCATGGCCCAAAGTGCAATCCAGGAGGGACTTTGTCTCTCCTACTACCATGTCAGCAGCAGCCAGGTGGAGCAGGAGGAATTCTTCCCCCTTACTCCATGCTGGAACTGTTATCAGTACACACACACGGCTACAGACTGCCCCAACAAAGACACCAAGTACTGTTCTGAATGCTGGAACAAGGGACACACCTTCAGGGAGTGTAAAGACAAAGATGCTCCCAAAGGCTTAGACTATTGTGGAGAACACTGGCAGCCCGCGGCCCCACACGGAAAGCAATAATTAGTCAAAAGAAGGACGAGGAGAGGGAGAGGACACGGGAAAAGCAAAATAGGACATATTCAGCTGTGACGAAACTAACCAAAGAAACGACGAAGGTCCTCGAAAAAGTCACCACACCATCCCCTCCAAACCAACCTATTCTGCTTCAGCTCGGAAATAACCTCTCCATCAAAATAATAACCTACATAATCCACGCCCACATCATGAATATAACCAGACCTGGAACTTTTGCCCAGGCAGCGAGGGACATGTTCGTCGCCAACAACTTACCGGACAGGGTATTCCCTAACGACGTGGCCCTCTACCTATTCAACATCATATACAAACCAGAGAGCCCCGAAGAACAAGAACAATCGACCCAGGAACAGGTTAACCCCGACATACATCCGAGCCAGCAAGTGAGGAGATAAGGATGAAGACGAATCCGCCACAAAAGCAGAACACGTCGCCAAATTCAGCACCACAAGAAAGAATAAAACAGTAACTATGGCACCACCACCGTCACCCAGAAGGACCACGGAGAATGAAGACCCGGGAGACGAAATTGGTCTACGATTTTTCTCCACTACAGCTCCCCCCATAGTCTCAACAGAAAGACTCCTGGCAGGAACACGACAAGGAAAGATAACATACACATATACAGACAAAAACCTAGAAGACACCCACATGGAAACACTAATTAAGAAAGGAAGAATACTTACAAGACACAACACAAAGAGAGACTTGACCAGTCACCATTTAAAATAATCCGCCTTGGCCTGCTGACTGACAGAAGGTCTTCAGGAGAACACCGACCATCTAAAATGACCCAAACAAGCTCGAGACATCATCATTAATAATCAAACAGACTTAAAATAATTCAACATAATGTACTGACCTGGACCACACCAAAAGCTCACGAATTATACAACATATATCTGACCCTGGACCCAGACGTCATCATATTAAATTCTCACCTCAAGGGTACTTCAAATAAAATCAAGATATTCAATTACACAGTATACAAAAAAAAAACAGCCCAAATCCGTTACAGGATGGAATAGCCATAGCAATTAAACGAAATATAAAACATAAAATCCAGGATACATTTCAAGAAAACTTTCTGGCAATTGAAATTAACAGCACCACGGGTCCAATCGGCACCTGCTACCTCCCTCCAAGAAGACCTATCTTTCCAATAGCGGACATGCTCAGATTGATGAGGAGGAACATACCTGCATACTTTCTGGGCGATCTCAACGCTAGACGCCGAACACTAGGACACCACACCAACAACGCAGTAGGCCGGGTGCTGAACACACTAGTGAGCCACGGCAACACCTCGGACCGGAATGCCCCACGTACATTAGAGCAGGCCACACAGTATACCCAGCCATCGTTGTAACAAATCAACACCACCACTTAAACATACTACTCGAACCCAGCCCAATATCCACTAGTGATCATCTCCCTATCATAGCCAGACTCTCCACAGCCCCAATACAGATCCCGGCCAGGCTAAGATTCAACTATAACTGAGCTAACTGGGAAAACTTCAAACAAGAATTAAACAACCCGTAACCCACACAATTACACAACAGGCATACTTCTCTAACAGACCAATCACTGGACACATGGTACGAGCACGTTAGTCAGGCCATGGAACACAACATACCCAAGACCACTCACCGAACATTACCACACCCTCAATACTCACACCAATCAAGAATCATACAGACACAATTTAACAGCCTAATTAAACTAATCACACAACAAGGATGGACACCAGAACACAGATGGCTATAAAACATAATACACGAACAGCTAAAAAACACTTCAAAAGAAGCATACAACAGGGACTGGCAGAAGCTGATTTCCTAAACGGAAGAAAACTACCATAAACCGAAGCAGTTCTGGCAGAAAATAAAGCACTTAATGGGAACCTCCAGCAACGAGTCTAACTATATAGTAAGCAGTAATCATGCCAAATTAACAGATCCAACCTAACAAGAACGGGAATTTAGATCTTTCTGGAGTAAGATCTTTCAAATAACCAACGAAGAAACTTAAACTTCTGCATGATCACAAAGAGGGAAATATCCAACTATATGTCGCAAATAACCCACATCTGGCCCCACGATCGACCTGAATACACTGGATGACAAGTCCCCAGCAATTACCAAACAACATGTTATTTCTACTAAGAAATATATTCAATGCATCCACAGCCTTAGGCCACTACCCAAAGAAATTTAAGACAGCAATTATCAGACTGATACCAAACCAGGAAAAGCCCCCACAGCAGTAGCAAACTACAGGCCAATCTCTCTCTTAGAAACTCCGGGAAAAAATTTAGAAAAAATAATTAACCACCGATTAAGAACACACCTGGAACTAGACTACAAATACAACCCTAGACAACACGGCTTTAGGAGGAACAAACACAGCCATATACGAAAATATAGCAAACGCAATACATAATAAAGAACAGTGCAACGTAGTTTTAAGGGACGTGGCAAAAGCGCTCGATAAGGTCTAGCACTTGGGACTTAAATATAAAATAACCAAAAAAGATGTACCTAACAACTTCACCTCTCTTCTTTGTAATTTCTTGACCATAGAGAAGCACACATTATAATAGGCAATCACACAGGCCCAAGCTTCAGACTTTATAGTGGAGTACCACAAGGAAGTAACTTATCCCCAACTCTTTATACAATCTACACTTCAGACATGCCGCCACCAATACACGGTGAATACATCGCATATGCTGATGATGTCACCCAGATCATCCGCCATCCAGGCAAGGCCAAACTGATGATGGCGTTAAAAACAACTCGCGCCATAATACAAATCAATAATTACGAGAAGAAATGGAAAAAAAAACTAATACACAGAAACTGAAAATCATACACATTTCAAGGATAAACCCAGCACCAATCACAGTAAACAACAAAGAAATACAATACTCAAACGAAGGAAAAATACTGGGGGCTAACAATAGCAAGAATAGGAATAAATAAACACATAACAGAACGTAATAGACTAGCTCAAATACAGCTTAAAAAACTAAGAAGATTCGGTAAAATGGAAGAGAAAATACAACTACACCTATTTAAAGCACTAGTCCGCCCCCATCTAGAATACCCGCCAATACCATTAAACACGATCAGCCTTACCAACCAATTAAAACTCCAGGCAACACAGAACAAAGCCATCCGCAGAGCCTCCAAACAACGTCCCCCAAACACAACCAAAATAAATGAACTTCACGAAAAATACAACATTTTGCCATTAAACACACAGACAAGCACAGGGAGTACAAGTCATGGAAGACGAAATATATACTCAACTATAATCAGAGGACACCACAAGATCACACAACTGGTGCCCTAAAAGCCTTCTCTATAACCCTCAACAACTACTGTACACTAAACACATCCTTATCTACACCTCTACACTAACAAGCACCCTAGAGCCAGACCCATTATACACCACACCATAAATAACTTCTTGACGCCAGTCACACCTTATTTTAGACCATAATATTTAAAAAAAAATGAGAGTGTTCTACTAGTTACACAAGGATATAGTAGACCTCTCCAACTAACACAATAACAAACATCTCCTTGCTAACTAGCTTAGCCTCCCCCCCCCCTCCCTGCCTCCTTTGAGTTCGGGCGACCTCTTGGTACGGCCATCACCACAGCCAATCAAATCGTCTCTGCTAGGTGGTTAGACCACCTGCTCTTATTTTCTACTACTTTACTTCCCGTTTCATAACTTTCCTTCTATCTTTCCTCTTCTCTCCCTTCCCATGGCAAACCATTGCCATTTTATCTACATTATCATCATCATCATCATCGGCAGCCAAGGGAGCTGCCGCTAAACAAAACCAAAGACAAGAGATGCAGACAGTGGAACACTTTAAACAACCCCAGACAGCAGAAGAAACCCGATTGAAAATCATAACAACAACTAGATATGGAGTCCCAACATCCAGACCAACGGGAAAAGCCATATTAAAGAATTGTGAAGAAGGTCAATATAAATGGACTTACCAAGACCAAAACTTAAATGAAGAATACGTATGGACCCAAATAATTACGGACAAAATACGAATAACAACTAACGACTCCAAAATAATAGAACACTCTGAATTTAGAAGGGTACGAAATGGGAAACAGGAAGATAGGTCTCCACTACAACTGCCACAATCCAAGTTTAAGAAATAATGGACAACAGACAAACAGTAAGAACTTTAAGAATAATACAACATAACGTGAGAGACTGGAACACTAAGAGAAGTACCGGTAACCTAAGTAATATATATCAAGAAATTGACCCTGACATAATACTAATAAAAAGTCACGGTGAGACAGACAACAACAACATAAAACTCTTTAACTATTATGTAAACCAAAGAAATAAATCGGGTGAGAAAAATGACGGAGTAGCTATAGCGGTTAAAAGAAACTTAAAATATAA
Source organism: Homarus americanus (assembly GCF_018991925.1). Classification (NCBI taxonomy): domain Eukaryota; kingdom Metazoa; phylum Arthropoda; class Malacostraca; order Decapoda; family Nephropidae; genus Homarus; species Homarus americanus. Next base: position 5,154,885 of record NW_024723541.1, read on the forward strand.
ACTAATCCATGACTTCCAGGAAGAATTTCTAGCAATAAAAATAAATACAACTCAAGGAGACGTAATTATTGCTACTACTTATCTGCCACCGAGACGACCTTACTTACCTATAGAAGACCTATTAAAATTGGCTAACAATAGTCACCCGATGTACATCTTAGGAGACTTTAACGCCAGACACAGGATTTTAGACAATATAACTAATAACGCGGTGGGAAACGCCCTTAATCAATTAATAAACCTTGGGAAAATCAATCAACTAGGTCCAAACTTTCCAACCTGGAGAAATCACAATACACAATCGACACCAGACAAAATTTTTACCAACAACAAAGAATTTTTCAACAGACTAACAGACGACGTTAAATTAATCCAAACCATTACAGATGGCTATATACGACACAGACAACACTACAGATATAACAGGTGATCGTGGTCCCTTTGTGCCCGGTAGCGAGTCCGGTGGTACAGTTTACCAAGGCGTGAAAGTTCGAAGGCTCGTGCTTGGCTAGCGCGCAACAGCCGTCCGGCTGACAGCATACAGCGACATCGTTTTCCAGATGGTCGTGGTTGTTACAATCATGGTCATGGTTGTTATAATCATGGTCATGGTTGTTATAATCATGGTCGTGGTTGTTATAATCATGGTCGTGGTTGTTACAATCATGGTCATGGTTGTTATAATCATGGTCATGGTTGTTATAATCATGGTCGTGGTTGTTATAATCATGGTCGTGGTTGTTACAATCATGGTCGTGGTTGTTATAATCATGGTCATGGTTGTTATAATCGTAGTCGTTTTATTTATAATCATGGTCAAGCAGTTGTTATAATCATGGTCGCTATAATCATGGTCGTTTATAATCATGGTAGGTGGTTGTTATAATCATATCGTGGTTGTTATAATCATAATTGTTATTAGTCGTGTTATAATCATGGTCATGGTTGTTATAATCATGAGTCATGGTTGTTATAATCATGGTATTCGTTGTTATAATCATGGTCATGGTTGTTATATTCATGGTCATGGTTGTTATGATCATGGTCGTATTTTTATAATCATGGTCGTGGTCGTGGTTATAATCATAGTCGTGGTTGTTATAATCATGTTCGTGGTTGTTATAATCATGGTCGTGGTTGTTATAATCATCGTCGTGGTCGTTATAATCATAGTCGTGGTTGTTATAATCATGGTTATAATCGTAGGGTTGTTATAATCATGGTGGCGTGGTTGTTATAATCATATTAGTTGACTATAATCTATGTTATAAGTGGTTGTTATAATCATGGTCGTGGGTTGTTATAATCATGTCGTTATATTCTCGTGGTAATTTGTTATAATCATGGTCGTGGTTTTATAATCATAGTCGTGGTTGTTATAATCATGGTCGTGGTTGTTATAATCATGGGTGAGTGGTTGTTATAATCATGGTTGTTATAATCATAGTTGTGGTTGTTATAATCGTGGTCGTGGTTATAATCATAGTTGTGGTTGTTATAATCATGGTGGGCTTGTTATAATCATGGTCGTGGTTGTTATAATTATGGTCGTGGTTGTTATAATCAAGGTCGTGGTTGTTATCATCATGGTCGTGGTTGTTATAATAATGGTCGTGGTTATTATAATCATGGTCGTGGTTGTTATAATCATGGACCTGGTTGTTATAATCATGGTCCTGGTTGTTATAATCATGGTCGTGGTTGTTATAATTGTTATGCTGGTTAATTCCCCAGTTAACCAGGTTGGTACACATATAATATATATTGGGCTTTTAGTAACGAAACCCAATTGAAGTTTCTTGTTTTATTATAAAAGTATTGTTTATAATTCCGGAGTGTATATCAACCGTAAGTTCCACTATTTATGAGTGAATGAGAAAGGGACGGTGTTTATGTATATAAATGTGAATCAACGTCCGTTCCATAAAAGTTGGTGTGAGTGACTGACTAGGAGCGTCGCACTAGTGCGCACTTACATAGATGCTGACATATGGGCTTCTCCCTCCTGGGAAAGTTACCCTTCATGTGATCAGTTCATGTCTTACTCATAGGTAGTGGAAAAATACAGGGGATGAATCTGAATATAAATCAGATGCAAATAACCCATTTATATAATACGTTCTGTTGATGAGACAGGGGTCATTACATCGCTCGGTCACCTACCAGCCGAGCTTTGTGAGGCCTAAATAAGCTCACAGAGTACAGTACATCCAAGACAACCCTAACCATGTTATAAACAAAGGTGTAGACACTAAGCTGGGGATTCTACTACTGTAGGGGTATTAGCTACTTTAGTGTCTTACGGGTTAAAATGTTATGAACAACATTCATCTTGGATGACACTGACTTATAATAACAGAAAAGAAACATGATTGCCAAAATTAACATAATTGTGGGAATTGTGAGACTTGGTATTGCAAATTCCCGTGATAAATAAAATGGCAAATTATTACTCAAATCAGCAAATTTTGTCTCTTTCAAGAATGCAATGACCTTTAATTTCTCTGAAACAATTTGAATATCCTTGACAGTGAAATTCATGACAGGAAGTGGAATTGAGGCAGACTTGAATTTTATATTTAAGGCAAAGTGTTGATGAGTAGGCAAAGTCAGTAATGAACTACAAGTGATTTCACAATAATCCGGAGCTCTGTAATGACCTTTCACAACTAGCTGCTTAACACCATCATGGTATTTTAAAATAACAGTGGTTGTATTTGGAAAGAATAAATACTGTACATTGTGGCGGTGAGAGTTAAACACAGTTTTGACACTAACTGGCCTATAGCTGCATTGCGCAAGTGCTGTGCGTACATTGGTTTGTATGACTGCCAATTCACATATTCCCTCTGCAGCAGGATTAAACGCGAACATATAGGCCGGACATACACCGTGACAGTGCCTTAGGATCCTCTAATGCCAATAAAGAATAATCTTCATCTATCAGGAAAAGTTCTTTAGGGCTATCCAGAGTATACAGTGAGTCGTTAACAAACCAGGGGAAGGGTTCTAAATGCCATGCATTAAACTGATGTTGCCCACGCACAGGAATGTGGATGAGAATAGCATTGTGCTTGGGAGTCGACTCCAACAGCGTGTAATAATATTCTACCTCATTGTCATTAAAAATAGGAGTTAAGTTATACTGCAACTTGGCTATCTGTAAAGCATCAAGAAGCGTCTGCACAGGCACAAGCTTTGCGTCCACACGTCCTATCCCTGCATCTACTATGCTGTCAATTAGTTCATTGTTACAGGTTACAAACTTCTGAACTGAAATTTCCGCAGCATGCAAATATTCCGTGAAATAAAGGAGCCACTCTAACGTCGGGATTGACTTCTGTAACCTACTAACAATCCTCGATACATGGTTAGACTCCGATATTATCGCATTAACCTTTGATTCTAAAGCAGTAATCGCATGAAAGGTTTGAGAAATAACACGATTCTGCTGAGATACAGCTTGAACGACAATGTTCATTCGGTCCCCCAATTTAGCTACATCATCAGCCGTTGCCGTGCCAAATAGAGTGCTTTGGATAAGACCCACAAAATTAAATAAACCCCTTTTTCGTCGTGTCTGAGAATGCACTTCTTTAGCAAGATCAACTTCAGACGCTGGTAATCTCTCTCCAACATCGACGAGAAGCTTGTGAAGGTTCTTGAGACGAAAGTGTAGGTCAATAATTTGTGAAACTTTCGTCGATTCATTAGTAGCTGCACTCAGACCATGAAGAATGTCCAATGCTGATTGTAGTTGGGCGTCGACGTTTTCCATCTGACGCGGAAGCTGGAGCAGTCCATGTAACTCATACTTGATGTTCACCACGTCCTCAACTATGAGAACGCGTCCAAGGGGTGCAACAAGCGCACCAGGTTTGAGGACGGATGTGGACATGTCTGTCAACACAACAGTGCCACAACACAGTAGAAGCAACACAGTGATGTTCCAAGCCATTCTGTAAGAGATTACACACGGTTTAATATCTACTTGCAGAACGAAGTTTCATACAATAGTCATTGGGCACACTCTGCGTCTGTACAGTCTGTAAAGAGGTGTCTATCACATCATCATCAACTGTAGGCAATAAATTCTCATGGGTCTTCTTAAGACGATTCGCATGCACGACATATGCAATCTGTGCGTTAGGCTTCCAAATTTTAAATTTGTTGCCTGTGTCTTTGGCAATAATGCGGAATGGACTCGAAAATTTAGCCGAAAGCTTGGAGTTCCTTTCAGGTTCCCTTACCATAACAGCGTCTCCTACGTTTAACGTTAAACGACAGGTTTAGCATGTGTTGCTTGATCATCATTTCGGCGCGCGACGCCGCTAAATATGATCGTACTTGGGTATGAATATCCGTAAAGACGCGAATTTGTTTTGCCGAGAAATCATCCATATTATAAACAGGGTTCGGCGTATCTGTAAGTATGTCATAAGGTAGACATTTATCTGTACCATAGACAATGTAGTAGGGCGATTTGCCCGTAGAGCAATTAATCGACCCATTAATAGACGCTGCAACCTGTAGTAATCAATCTTCCCATGTGTATTGCAAATCACACACAATCGGGTGCAGTATCTTTAGGATCTTGCGATTGGTTCTCTCAACAAGGCCATTAGCCTGTGGATGATAAGCTGTCACAAAACTTTGCTTAATTCCATATTGCACACATATTTGCGCTACTAGCTGATTCTTGATTCTGTCCCATTGTCAGAGAGCAGAACTTTAGGCATAGTATATGGACATATAAGAATCATAATTAATGCATAGGCCACAGAATCGGCCGTTTTATCTTTTAGTGGGACCAAGACCACGAATCTAGAAAAATGATCCACACACACTGACATACGCTGATCCCTGATGACTCCTCGGGAGTTGTAACAAGTCAATAACAACTGTGTCAAACGGACGGTGTGGTGTAGGATATTGTAGAATCGGGGCCGGTGATCCTGTAGAACCTTTATGTTGAGCACATGCCAAACATTTAGCAATGTGTAATTCTATGCCTTTCTTCATTGTGTTCCAGAAATACTTCTTTCTTAATTCCGCTAAGCATTTGTCACGACCCTGGTGACCTGCCTGTGGGACATCATGGAACAATGTTATAATCGTTTCACACAACGTGTCAGGTACGACTATTTGAGAAACATTACCCTCTAGCATCTTTTTCGACCTATGGAGTATGTTATGTCGTAATTCAAACTGACTTAAGGGAAGAATTAATTTGGGGAGTTTAACATCCTCTCCCAATTCGAGAGCAAAAATGACTGCTGACCATAATGGGTCGCGTCGTTGCTCATCTTCCAGTTGCGAAAGAGTGAAGGTTGATACAGGCATTACTGGTGCTATATTTCTTGACAAAGCGTCGGCGACAACATTCGCCCTTCTCGATAAATACCTGAACTCGGGGTCAAATTCCTGAATTGTCAGATACCAGCGTGCTAATCTGCCTGATAAGTTTCTGCCATGGAACAGCTCACCTACTGCCGCATGATCCATAAAAACAGTCATCTTATATCCAAAGAAAATGTCTTTAAATTTCTTCAGTGCCCACACAACGGCTAATGTTTCTAAATGCGTTACCGAATAACGTGTTTCAGCATTAATAAGCTTACGACTTGCAAAAGCTATCACTCTAAACTTTCTACGCGTATCGTCTTGCATGAGCACGGCTCCGATTCCAAGTCCAGAAGCGTCAGTACAGAGAGTGAAAGGTTGAGTGTAGTCAGGGAAGGCTAGAACAGGGGCATTGGTAAGCGCTATCTTCAATGCCGCAAAACTATTTTCGTGTTCAGTATCCCATATAAACATTACATCTTTCTTGAGCAACCTTGTTAGGGGCGATGCTAATGTTGCATAGTTCTTGATAAAAGAACGATAATATCCAGATAAGCCAAGAAAACTACGCACATGATCAACTGAGGTAGGACGTGGGAACTGAGATATAGCGTTGACTTTATCATCTACTGTATGTATGCCCTCACCGTCAACTACATGACCAAGGAAATGGATTCTGGATTTTAAAAACTCACATTTTGAAAGTTTAATCTTAAGACCTGCTGTAGAAAGTTTTTCCAACACTTCACGCAGTTTAATCAGATGGGAATCAACGTCCTTACTGACATCTATTAGATCATCCTAATAAGCGCAGACTGTGGTACCAATGAATCCGGCAAACGTTAGTGGGGCATTGCTGAGACCAAATGGCATCAGGAGGAACTCAAAGTGGCCCAGTTGCGTGCTAAACGCCGTGACCTCTCGTGATTTTTCATCGAGTGGTATCTGCCAATACCCACTAAGCAAATCTAAGTTGCTAAATACAGCATTATCCTTACCTAAGGATTGCAATATGTCACTCAAGAGAGGCATAGGGTACCTATCTGGGATCGTTTTTTCATTAACGCGCCTGAAATCCATAACAGGGCGCCATCCACCATCCTTTTTGGGGACGAGGGGCTATTAAAAGGGGACTTAGAATGTTTACTAACATTCTCATCCAACATATCCTGCACCATATCTTGAACTACAGCGCGCTAGCTATTAGGTAGTCTGTAAGCTGGTACATAGATAGGATTTGTTCCCTCCTTTAATGCTATATGATGGGATGTTAAATTTGTCTGACCTAGCTTTTTCCCTGGCAAGGCTACAATATTTCTATAGTCAGCAAGCAGCTCTAAAAGGCGTGTCTTGCCCTGAGGATGATCGATCACCTTAACATGTGGCGCTATTTGATCTTTCCTCTCCTGCCGAGTCTGTTGGGATTGCGTAGCAATACTACCAATTGGGAATGTTGTAGGCCGTACATTGTTGTGATATACTAGACAATCACACAAATAACATCCTTTCTTTAATATCCGTTGAACGCCTGTTCTATTCAGAACTAGTACGTCTGTCAAACCGCCAGGGCGTATAGTGCTCAACGTTGACTCGCACGACAACCCTTTTACCTTGCACGTTACAGGGAGACATACAACATCAGTGCCCGTGTACACGTCGGGTAATTCGACAGTTGCTTTGGTGAATTCCTAATTCTGGTAATGGAGAGTACTCTTCAAAACTGCAGGTACGATCTTCCAACTATTGCTGCTATAATCACGCTGGGAAAGTGAAGGTGTGAGGTCATGAGGTAGCTCTGACACATTTTCCGCCTTCCTCTTAGTGGGATTGGTGGACAACACTTTCGACCTAGCGGTGAGCATAGATTCAGAATGACGCATAGCGTTGTAGGAAACATCTTTAAACATAATAGTATTATTACGTGGATGAACATCTATCATGTTCGTTCTAAGGGTTGGGAGACCAAGTAACCCGTCAGTTGGCAAATTAAACTGCTGAACTACATAAAAGTCCACGTGGAAGGAAGAACCATGTCTTGAGAATCTTAGTGGTAACGTCAAAATTCCGTTAATGCTCAACTGAGTGCCCGATACTTCTTTGAGTTCAGCGTCAGTAGGCCTCCATTTGAAGTCGCAGTGAGGGAATTTACGTTGTAACTCCTGATAGGATGTCAAGGCCAAAACATTCGCACAAGCACCCATATCAATATCAAGAGCCAATCTTGTACTATCAACCCTCACCGGCACTGACAACACTTCCACTTTGCTTAGCGCCGCTACTAACGATGCCGCTATAGAAGTGTTGTGGGGAGAAGCAAGAAACAATGTACCTATCCCTCTCTTTGTTGTGGCGGGCGCTGGTCTTCCCCCGACGACTTGTCTTGGGAGCGATTCTGTTTACGCTTGTGCGCCACATTTGTTTCATCAAAATCTACATTCCTAACCTTCATTACTAAGCCGCACTCTTGTGTGTTATGACTTGCTGACTTGTGTAGTGCACACCACTTGCGTGCCTTCTGGGTAGATGGAAGTGTTGCCTTAACTGCCTCCGTGTATGACCTAGTGAGCTGCTTGGCACCGGATGTGTCCTTTAATTTTACACCATTACCTTGGAGCTGGAAACAGTCTTCAATTACATGGCCTCTTTTATTACAATGAGCACATCGTAAAGAACTACGTTGTTTGTATGTCCGGTGTTGAGGTGCAATCGGAGCCATTGGTGAAGTATGAGGAATTTGGGGTGGTATCATCTGTGCCATCTGGGGTTGCGCCGTAGTCATGGAGGGCTGCGTCATCAAAGGGCCCGTAGCCGTGGGACAGAGTCTGTTTGCGTAATCAACCATATCTATAGGTGGTACAAACTGAACCTCCTGTGCCCGGCTGTATAAGAGACGACGAACAACTAACAGGAAGCTAATTAATTCTATCAACGTATCCATATTGGTCTCTGACATTTTATTATCCTGGTCGAACCAACCCGAATTTCTGAAGGTCGCTTCCATATCCTGGCGAACCTCTCCTGCAATATCCACTGCCACCACTGGTGTTTCAGCGTGAATCACTGGCGTACAACGATCCAACCACCTGAAGATCCATTGTAATTGGCCCAACTGGGTTCTGCCCCCAAATATTCCAATAAGTGTGCGCTTGAATGTCTCATAGCTAAGGTTTGTTAAGCCATAAGCATTTAAATAATTTCCGGCATATGATCCCTGCGTAATATGGGAACGAACAAATGCTTTTTTCTCTTCATCACTTGTAATTTTAGCGGTGCGCATGGTGTCTTCACGTGCACGAATAAAATGCACTACCCGAAAATCATTCTGGCCCGTAAAATTACACACGTAGTCGCCATGCTGCATTATATGAACTACATTATCAGATTTAGTTGACATGGTAGCAGTATTGGGGAGAGTGTTAGAGGAAGCCATTGTAGCGTTAGAAATTAGTAAGCTAGTACTTTAACTCCTAACTGAAGGCTGAGTTAATGGGGGTGTTACTGATGAATCAACTGACACACTGTCACCTGGAACAGGGTTAGAAACTACCTGTGTATCCCTAGGCGAGGTACTATATTGATTTCCAGATCGTAAAATAAGACAGTTTAAGTCGCCAAATGATTCCTCAATTAATTTTTCACTACTTTCTACCGAATCGTCTAACTGTGTTTCTGGCTTAAGTTCAAAGTCAACCTCTGCAGTAGAAACGTAACTTGGATCCTCTAAGTGTACGTTATCAGCTGATAGTTGTGCTAGGCTTACAAGGTCATCAGATTGAGACATTGGAAACTTTGAAAATTTATCCAAGAAGTTCCATTTGAGCCAGATAATAATTAACGGCAAAAGCAAAATACTTGCCTCTCATTTACAAGAAATGATAAAAATTGTAGTTAAAATAATTAAACTATCAATAAGTGAACAGACAATAAATAGCCACTGTAAATTATATAACGTCAGTACACACGAATATACGTAAGACACTTATTTCAATGACATACTCCTATCCGTTGAGCCTATCGTTGTGAAGTTATATCTCAAACGTGTTAATGTGTGTATAAACTATGTATACTTTTGAGATACCTAATACAGGGGTTACTGCGTCTGTATAGAAAACGTGATCCGTCCAGCTGGTATCTGTAGTGGTAGAGTAGGCGGGGCCTCTTCACTCGTCCTTGAATGAAAGTGCCTCCGGCTGGTTTCCCTGGCAATGAGAATGACACGCTGCTATCCCGACAGCGGGTGAGTACACTTCACGATTGGGGAATACCTCCAGAGTTGAACCAATGTTGCTGACCTATGACGGAAAGGTTCCTGCTTCTGCCGTGTACCAAACTTATGGAGAACTGTCTGATGACACCGGATATACTGCAATCGACGCTCGCGAAACCACACAACCGTCCAGCTACTTGTGAAATGTCACTTGTTAGTAAAGTTTATGAAACCATCTGCAACACTGTAGACAACACTATGCTGACTTGGGGCTTTTTTACTTGTTACTAACAGGATTTTCACCAAACAGGCTGTATGATATAATAATAATTCTGCACCTCTTCTGGGTGACAGAGATGAGGAGCACTCACTAATTATCGTCTCGATACGGGATACAGTTTTAACACTAGGATTATGTAACACGTCACTGTTTTTTGTTTTCTTGTTTTCACAAAACACTGATGTCTTGGTGCGTAGACTGATATGTCGTTTTCGTACCCACACGAGCTGCCACCTACATGTTACGCTGGTCAATTCCCCAGTTAACCAGGTTGGTACACATATAATATACAGTCAACCCTCACTTTACGCGGTTAATATAACCCACAGGGTACCGCGGAAAGTGAGAAACGCGTAAAGTGAACAACATAACATATGGGATTAATTGAAATAGAGACCAGGCCGACCCCCAAACTCCACTTTTTGACGACTCACAACTATGTCGTAGTAAAAATTTTATCTTAACTTTATGATGGTATGCACAAACAATTAATATAGGAGAGGTTAGTTTAGGAAAAATAAAGGTTAAGTTAGGAAAAATAAAGGATAGGTTAGGAAAACTAAAAGTTAGGTTGAACACTTACGTTGGTAGAAGAGATGGGTTGGCATACAGGGATGGAGGCTGGTTCCGAGGCAGAGGGCAGGCTACTGGCCCTCAGGTGAGTCACCATCACTGTCATCCACACTTGTCAGGGCCTCCCTGACAAATCCCTCAAAGTCATCTTCACTGTCTCTACCTCTGTCACTATCACTGGCTTGGGCTGGCTGTGGTGGGTTGCGGGCGAAGAACTCTGTTATGCTTTGCTGACGGCTGGTGTTTATGTTGTCGTGATAAACCTTGAAGTAGGGCTCCATAGTCTGCAACAGCTGGGTAGGGAAGATTTCATACCTGTTTGCGTCAGGGTCGTCGGGAAGGAGGAGCTCGATTTTCTCAACACACTCGATGGCACCCCTAACATTACTATGGGATAAGCGGTGTTCTTCTTGGGATGACGCACCACCTGCCTCTTCACTGACGTCATCATCATCTACCATCTCGTCGGTAGTCACATCAGGATCCCTTATCACCTCCAGGATGTCGTCGTTGGTGGTCTCGGAGAAGCCTGCAGCTGTAACACTCTGCGCAGCTTCTCTGGCAAGGTTCACTGCTACTCCAACAGTCTGAACCTCACCAGTCACAGATTGACTCTGCCATACGCCCGGAATGCCTTGCAACACATGTCTCCATGCGTGACAAACAGTTGCTACAGACAGCTGATCCCATGCCTCCACCAAGAAGTCCAGAGCTTTCTTGATGTTGAATATTCTCCAGAATTGTTTGAAAAGTATTTTTTGCTCTGCCAACTGTTGATCCTCGTCGTCTTCGCTCTTGCTATCGGTGGTGGTGTCACTCAGGTTATGCAACTCTTCCCTGGTGTTGGTGTAGTCGTTCAGGAGCTGGAATTTTTTTGTTGAGAATGCAGCTTTTACATTACAGATTAATTCTTGGTCCATGGGCTGTAATATAGACGTAGTGTTGGGAGGAAGGAAGACCACTTTTACGTTGGGGTGACGATCTAACAGTAGGGGCGAGTGTCCTGGTGCGTTGTCCAGCAGCAACAAAATCTTGAATAGCACATTCTGTTGCTCACAGAATTTCTTTACATCAGGAACAAAACAGTCATCAAACCAGGAGAGGGAGAGTGTAGAGAACATCCACGCCTTACGTGCGGTCAGCCAGTGGACATTTAGCTTGGTCATGTCCATGCTCTTGAAGGCGTGCGGCTTGCGGGCTGTGTGGATCACCGATAACTTGAGCTTACAGGTACCGGAGGCATTGGTGGTAAACAGGACGGTGATGCGCTCCTTCTGCAACTTCCGGCCCCGAATCTTGCTGGCATTCTTCACAACGAAGGTCTTGGAAGGTAGCTTTTTCCAAAAAAGACCAGATTCGACCATGTTAAACACCTGGTCGTCGGTGTACTGTCCTTCCTCCATAATCTCACGTAAAAACGGAGGAAATTCCCTAGCCGCAGCACGGTCAGCACTAGCTTCTTCACCACCAATGTTTATATTGGTGATCTTGTTCTGCATCTTAAACCTCTGTAATTCCCATCTTTCATGACACTGCAGCATACAGTTCACGTGCGTACTCCTTAACAGAGCACGTGTCGACCACCATGTTCCGTCGCGCCTGACGCACCAAGTAGCTCACAAGTAATTTTTCTGTCTTGAGAAGCACCTGGTTGTGAAAATACTTGATCATAGAAGCACCTGTAGACTTTGTGATCTTCATGTGCTCCTTTATCTTGGCTGCATCCTTCTTTATCGTCCGGATCGTAGATTCGTTCACACCATGCTGGCGCGCCAAATCAACCTGTCTTGTTCCTTTCTGTAACTCTTGGATGATCTTGTACTTCACCTCGTAGCTTAAGGAACGTCGTGTCTTCTTGGGCTTAGGGCGGCTGGGTCCAGGCAAGGAAAGGTTTCTCTCTGGGGGCGGTGGTCCGGCGGAAGCCATTTTACAGAACAATGGATGCACGATTACACTGTGTGGCCTGGAGGGATGAAACTGCCGCGGCTAGGTCAAGCGTCGTCTTTCCTCCCTCCCTCCCTCCCTCCCCTGGGTGGACACATCATATTACTTAAAACCAATTACAGCTATCAGCGGAGGGAGGTAGGGATGCATGGCCAATCACAGTCCGATACGTCATATGAAGTCAATGATAACGCAACAGAGACATGCACTGCGCAACCTTACCGCGCGGCTTGCGGAGGAGGGAGGAGACGGGAGCAGGCGGGTGGGGCGAATCTAAAAATAGCGTCGAGCCGGACACTCTCCGCGTAAAGGGGTACACGCACCGCGGAATGTGAGCATCCTGGGTTCCGGCAGGGCACCGCGTAAACGTGGAAATGCGGAATGTGGGACTGAGAAAAGTGAGGGTTGACTGTGCAGTTGTACCCTGCTTAACGCGGTCAATTGAACCCACAGGGTACCGTGTTAAGTGAAAACCGCGTTAAGTGAACAACAGAACATATGGGATTAATTCCAATAGAGACTGGCCCGACCCCCAAACTCTACTTTTTCCGACACAATACCTATGTTCTAGTAAAAATAACATCTTAATTTTTTGATGGTACATGCACACAATTAATACTTAAGAGAAATAGAGAAATACAGTCGCCAAGTTAATGTCCATTCAAATAATGGACTCAACTCCCTCCCCCTCTTCTCACACTACACTCCGGGCTCTTCCCTCTCTGAGAAATTTTTGGGGAAAACCACTAGATTTTAATAAATAATACCTCAAACTAAAGTTAGGATAATATAATTGACATTGCTGGATTCCTTGTAAGACCAGGAATATTTTGAATATAAATGTCATATATTTTGCACAAAAGATAACATATTTACTCAGAGTAAACATTATATCTAAAATTTGTAGGTCTAATGCAAAATCTATGAGGTTTATATTCAAAATGATCACCAAATTATAAGAATTCCAGCAATGTAAATTATATTCTGGCCGGGTAATTTGTATGAATTTTATGAGCTAAAACAAATATCTTCAGTAAATAAAAAAGAAAATATTCTTCACGACACTATCTGTCAATCAAAGTACCCCACCTAGCCTCCCCCCCTCTTCCAACCGCGCCAGATGATCGGTCCGTCCCAACCCTCCCCCCCCCATCCCCCACCAACCTTCCCTACAAGAGAAATGTTGGGTGAAAACCTAGATTTTAACATTTAGTATTAAATAATACCTCAGATTAAAGTTAGGATAATATAATTGACATTGCTGGATTCCTTGTAAGACCAGGAATATTTTGAATATAAATGTCATATATTTTGCACAAAAGATAACATATTTACTCAGAGTAAACATTACTGTATATCTACAATTTGTATGTCTAATGCAAAATCTATGATGTTCATATTCAAAATGATCATCAAATTGTAAGAATTCCAGCAATGTAAATTATATTCTGGCCGGGTAATTTGTATGAATTTTATGAGCTAAAACAAATCTCTTTAGTTAATAAAAAAAAAAAATATTCTTCACACCGTGCCAGATGGTCGGTCGGTCCCTCCCTACCAGATGTGTGGGAAAACCAGAATATTTACCTTTTTAGTAATAAATAATACCTCAAACTAAAGTTAGGATAATATAATTGACATTGCTGGATTTCTTGTAAGACCAGGAATATTTTGAATATAAATGTCATATATTTTGCACAAAAGATAACATATCTACTCAGAGTAAATATTATATCTAAAATTTGTATGTCAAATGCAAAATCTATGATGTTTATATTCAAAATGATCATATTGTAAGAATTCCAGCAATGTAAATTATATTCTGGCCGGGTAATTTGTATGAATTTTATGAGCTAAATAAAAAAAAAATATTATACTTCACCGCGTATATGAGTAGATGAACAGCATTAAGTGAAAGTTCGTTCTGGCGAGGCACCGCGTATATGAGAAATATACGTAAAGCGGAGTAATACTGTATATTGGGCTTTTAGTAACGAAACCCAATTGAAGTTTCTTGTTTTATTATAAAAGTATTGTTTATAACTCCAGGGTGTATATCAACCGTAAGTTCCACTACAGTCGACCCTCGTTAAAACAGACTAATAGGGGAGGAAGGGTGTCCGTTTTAGCCGATTGTCCGAATTAACCGATTTAGGGGTTAATATTGCTTTATACAGCTATGTGTATGTTCATTTGAGTGCCCCGTCATAGGAGTCCGTTTTCTCTCACTTCAGCACTCCTGAGTCGTCCATTTTCTCTTAATCTTAGAGTGCACCAGAGACTGTTATATCTTTGTAGTGACACAGAATTTGATATTGCAACTGGGGTTGCAATTGTTGAGGCAACTTAGGTATGTCTGATTACAGTTGGAATATTCAAGATCCATTGTGAGTGATGTTTAAAGCTTCAACTGTCTTTATGGTTGGTGAAACTTGTCAAGTCTGTCAGTCTGAATGGCATGTATGAGGCCTTGTGTTTGTACAACCGCTAAATATATAAATATATAATGTTATGGTAATTATCAGAAACACATAGGCATAACGAGGTTTATACAAAGTGATGAAAAGGATACTGTACAGTGGCTAGTCCACAAAACATGTAGCCATGTCTCTTTATTTGAATGCCCCATCATAGGAGTCCGTTTTCTCTCACTTCAGGATGCCTGAGTCGTCCGTTTTCTTTTAATCTTAAGAGTGCACCAGGGTCTTTGTTATTTCTTAGTAGTGACACAGAATTTGAAATTGCAACCCCAATTGCAACTGGGACAATCCCAGAACCAGAAATTTGATATGGACAGTTCAGATTTCGTCCCATTTATCCGAAATCCGGATTAAAGGGGTCCGAATTAACGAGGGTCAACTGTATTTATGAGTGAATGAGAAAGGGACGTCGTTTATGTATATAAACGTGAATCAACGTCCGTTCGAGAAAAGTTGGTGTGAGTGACTGACTAAGAGCGTCGCACTAGTGGGCGCTTACATAGATGCTGACATATGGGCTTCTCCCTCTTGGGAAAGTTACCCTTCACATGATCAGTTCATGTCTTACTCATAGGCAGTGGAAAAGTAAAGGGGATGAATCTGAATATAAATCAGATGTAAATAAACCATTTATATAATACGTTCTGTTGATGAGACAGGGACCATTACATAATCATGGTCGTGGTTGTTATAATCATGGTCGTGGTTGTTATAATCATGGTCGTGGTTGTTATAATCATGGTCGTGGTTGTTATAATCATGGTCGTGGTTGTTATAATCATGGGTTGTGGTTGTTATAATCATGGTCATAGTTGTTATAATCATGGTCGTGGTTGTTATAATCATGGTCGTGGTTGTTATAATCATGGTCGTGGTTGTTATAATCATGGTCGTGGTTGTTATAATCATGGTCGTGGTGTTATAATCATGGTCGTGGTTGTTATAATCATGGTCATGGTTGTTATAATCATGGTCCTGGTTGTTATAATCATGGTCCTGGTTATTTTAATCATGGTTGCGATTGTTACAATAAGGGTCGTACCTGAGACTAACACAGGTAGCATAAACCCCACACCTTTTATCTTTAATCTCAATAAACCCAGATTAACCTCACCTAATCAACAGGAGTAGAGACCATTAGGATTGTTCCACCAATACTGATACATTTCACACTGGATTAATAACAAAACATTTAATCACATTTCCAATAGCTAATGTCTTACGGATATCTTATGAAATTGTGAGTCTTACATGTCTATATAATTAAGTTTTATTCTTACAAATATTTATAGTTCGTTGTGTATTGTATTGTATGGTATGGTGTTGTATGGTATGGTATTGTATGGTATAGTATGGTATTGTACTGTATTGTATCAGGCTGACAGCATACAGTGAATGAGGGTGCGCCAAGTCCGTAGACTTGCATCATTTTCCATCATAAATAAAATGGTTAATTAATGCCTTCCTAAAGAAACCATCGACATGGGACCAGGTTTGTTCCACTCTACGTATTTTTTTGCGATTTTTCCACCAAGTTTGATGAAAAACGATTGTGCCGTTTTGGCTGCCCAGAACAGACAGATAGACAGACAGACAGATAGACAGACAGACAGACAGACAGACAGCTAGTCCTATAGTATATTAGATAAAGAGACGCATGTAAGGAAGCAAACAACAACAAATGGAATGATATTATAATGGCGGCCGACAAGACTAAAGACACAAAAACATTTTGGACTTCCATAAACAAGATGATGGGGCATAACAAGCAAAAAAACACCATACATTAAAGACCATAACGGAACAAAAGTGTACGAGGAAAATGAACAAGAGTCAACATTCAAAAGAGAATGGGTAAAAATTTTTAAAATATCAGATGAGGAAAATGAAGATTTTGATAGTGAACACGAAGAAAGGATAGAAGATGAAATGGGAAAACACATACATAATAGAATCACCCCAAAGCAATATATAGACTATAACTTACTACCTAATAATCAAATAATAATTACTGTATGGGAGAAATGATGCACTGTCTGGGGAAATCTAAGGAAAAGGCCCCAGGTCTCACGGGTATTACACTAAATATGGTCATAAATCTACCTGAAAACATCTTAAAAACACTATTAAACATTTATAACGCATACTTCATAACAGGTTACTTTCCAGACAAACTAAAATATGCTAATGATATTTATGCCCAAGGAGGGTAAGGACAATAAGGAAATATTAAACTACAGGCCAATATCTTTATTAGAAAATACAGGGAAACTACTGGAAAGAATTTTAAATTCAAGACTTATAGCCTTTTTAACACAACGGGGGAAAACAAACAATAGACAACATGGATTTATGCCCAATAGAAATACCCTAACTGCAATAGCTGCAGGAGCAGGACAATAACATCTCATCGTGCCAGAAGGGCCAACAAGGGCAGCTAGGAGAAAGTGGATTACAGATGTTGAGAAAGGGCCAGAGTTTTAACAGCCTATGGAAACAGAGAAGGAGATTGCTCATTCACAACAAACTATTGGTTATAAAACGGGGAAAGCGAGGCCAGAAGGAGCTAAAACAACTAGTTTTGCCTACTACCTTAAAGGGGGAGGTAATGAAACTTTTGCATGATGACATAGGTCATCAGGGTATCAAACGCACCACTACTGTGGATAAATTAAGCAGAGGTGCTACTGGCCACGAATGGATCATATCTTTGAATACTGTAGGGACTGCCACCTGTGCAGTTATCCCAGAGGTACGCATGCAGAAGTGTCTTACAGCCAGTAGACCCTTTGACAGTGGATTTTACAGTACTAGAACCATCAAGTGATGACAGAGAAAATGTGCTGGTGGTGACAGATGTGTTCTCTAAGTACATCTTTTAAACACACTGGTAAACACAGCTGTGAGTGCTAGCTCCCAAATTTGGGATGTTTTCGAGCCTATTACATTATCTGAAGGATATATAGACTTACCTACTTGTGTATAAGGACCTGAGGATAAGATAAGTATCGTCAAGCAACTTTGGTGTTGGGAACTTACTGTTTACCACACGAAAATAACTGCTCGGGGTCCCATCACTCCTGGCTGGGTGTTGTGGGATGTCAACATTGCCCCATGGAAAGTGAATTATCGCTTAAGAACTCTACATGGAAGAGTAAAGAAAAGATAGTATTGGACGAAGTTCTTTAAGACCTTGAGTTGAGTAATGATGAGTCTAATATGAGTGATGAAGCACAAGGGAAGTTCGAAAGTGAGAAAATACAGCTACAACAAGAGGTAGTGAAAAAGAAAGGAATTTCTAAAAGGATGAGGGAGACAAGCTGGCAAGAGGACAGTAAAAGCGAAGAAGTGAGAGAGGAGAAGAGACAAAAAAAATCTAGGACCAAAAAAGTGTGTGGGTG
Source organism: Homarus americanus (assembly GCF_018991925.1). Lineage (NCBI taxonomy): Eukaryota > Metazoa > Arthropoda > Malacostraca > Decapoda > Nephropidae > Homarus > Homarus americanus. Next base: position 5,173,113 of record NW_024723541.1, read on the forward strand.
GTAATAATAATGGAAATAACAGAAAGGAGAAAGTGGAGAATGGATCAAGAACAGAGCAATGTATGGAATTTGAAGGAAGCAGACAAGAACACACACAAGGTGAAGTTGGTCGTGTCAGGAAGAGATTAATTTTTCCACAGTCATGCCCGATGACCTCCCTTGAAAAACTAATTTGGGCAGTACAACTAGGACGGGAGCATCGCAGCTTTGAGCCTCTTTTGAAAGAAGGCACACACAAGCCTTATCTTACAGTGGGAACCATGGAGGCTGTGGAAATGTTGACAACTGTTGGGTACAAGGGATTACTGATGGTTTTGCCAGAGGAGAGCGACATACTACTTACAAAGGTTATAATCTTCAGGTACCCTGTAATACTGGATCCTGAATACTTATTGGATAAAGAATGATTTGTTTGGGTCAAGAGGCATTTAATAAGGGGCGAAGAGAGAGGCCAGGTTATTGTTCTAATGAGAGGAAAGGTTCCAGAGAAAGTGTTCATCACAGGAACAAGGTGGCACTATATGTGGAGGGACCAATAATGTGTCTCAAGTGTTGCAGATGGGGACACAAGGCCTGGAGCTGTCAACTGGACCCAGTTGTAGATTCTGTGGGGAGAGGCACGAATCTAGCAACTGTAAGGACAAGATCAAAGCAGGAGAGAAAGTGAAGCTTTGTTGTTGTAATTGTGGTAAAACTCACAATGCTAGTTCAATTGCATGCGAGATGAGGCCACGTATGACAAGTGACCAACAAAGGAATTATTCAGAGAACACTGAAAAAGTACGCTGTGGTTTGACAGCGACAAGACAGCAGGAGAACACACAGACAGTAGAGACGGTGATCCCTGAGAATGCCTGGCATGAAGATTCAAGAAGGGTAAGGACTGCGCTTGTGGCCGGAAGAGTTGTTGATGCCAGGAACAAACAGAGTAATAAACAAGTAGCAAGTGAGAGTAGTGGTGCAGCCCTCCAGGTTAATGATAAAACTGTGCAAGAAATTCTGGGAGAAGAGGTGCGTAAGATGTTTCAGCTTTTGCAAAAGTTAGGTCAGAAAATAGAAGTGATAGAGAAAAGACTTGATACAGTGATAAATAAAGAAAGGGGAAACAAAGCTGTGAATAATGTAGAATTAGAAGGGAAAGAGGAAAATGAAGAGCTCAAGCTTTTGAAAAATTCAGTGCTTAAAATAAGTATTAAAGAGAAGGAGAGGAAAATAAAGGAATGTGTAGTGCAGGGAGCAACAACTGAAAGTTTTAAAAAGGTGTTGGTAAAATGTAAAGATGCTGATAAAGAAAAACTTTTGAGGAAATGGGAATCTGTGCAAGAGGATTGGGCCTTCTTAAAGAATCTGATTGGAAAGCATATAAAATGTGTAAATATTAATCATGGATCTAGCTAGCCTTAAGAAAATATCCTGGAATGTTAATGGTCTACAAAATAGTGACAGATGTACATTACTATACCCTTAAAAATAATATTGACATAATTACCCTTCAAGAGACTGTACTGTTCTGTAGAAGGAGTCTCCACTTAATGCTGTATGTGTTCCTCACAAGTACTGTACTGTACTGTACTGTACTGTACTGTACTGGAGAAGGAGTTTCCACTTAATGCTGTATGTGTGTTCCTCACAAGTAATGCACTGTACAGTATTACCCCGCCTAACGCAGTTTAACTTAACGCGTTTTACCATATACGCGGTGCCTCGCCAGAGCTGAACTTTCACTTAACACGGATTTTTTCCACATATACGCGGTGAGTGTCCGGCTCGAGACGCTATTTTTAGATTTGCCCCACCCGCCACCCGCCACCCTGCCTGACTGCCTGTTTTAGCTCATAAAATTCATACAAATTACCCGGCCAGAATATAATTTACATTGCTGGAATTCTTATAATTTGGTGATCATTTTGAATATAAACATCATATATTTTGCATTAGACATACAAATTTTAGATAAAATGTTTTCTCTAGTAAATATGTTATCTTTTGTGCAAAATATGACATTTATATTCAAAATATTCCTGGTCTTACAAGGAATCCAGCAATGTCAATTATATTATCCTAACTTTAGTTTGAGGTATTATTTATTAAAATTTAGTGGTTTTCCCACACATCTCCTTGGGACGGTTGGTGGGGGGTGGGGGGGAGGGAGGGACCGACCGACCATCTGTTACCCCGTGAAGAATATTTTTTTTTTTATTAACTGAAGATATTTGTTTTAGCTCATAAAATTCATACAAATTACCCGGTCAGAATATAATTTACATTGCTGGAATTCTTATAATTTGATGATCATTTTGAATATAAACATCATATATTTTGCATTAGACATACAAATTTTAGATAAAATGTTTTCTCTAGTAAATATGTTATCTTTTGTGCAAAATATATGACATTTATATTCAAAATATTCCTGGTCTTACAAGGAATCCAGCAATGTCAATTATATTATCCTAACTTTAATCTGAGGTATTATTTAATACAAAATGTTAAAATTTATTTTTTTCACCCACTCTTCTCTTGAAGGGAGGAGTGGTGGGGGGTGGGGGGGAGGGTTGGGACGGACCGCGCGGTTGGAAGAGGGGGGAGGCAAGGTGGGGTACTTTGATTGAAAGATAGTGTCCTGAAGAATATTTTTTTTTTATTAAGTGAAGATATTTGTTTTAGCTCATAAAATTCATACAAATTACCCGGCCAGAATATAATTTACATTGCTGGAATTCTTATAATTTGGTGATCATTTTGAATATAAACATCATATATTTTGCATTAGACATACAAATTTTAGATAAAATGTTTTCTCTAGTAAATATGTTATCTTTTGTGCAAAATATATGACATATATATTCAAAATATTCCTGGTCTTACAAGGAATCCAGCAATGTCAATTGTATTATCCTAACTTTAGTTTGAGGTATTATTTATTAAAATTTAGTGGTTTTCCCCAAAAAATTTCTCAGAGAGGGAAGAGCCAGCAGTGTAGTGTGGGAAGAGAGGGAGGGAGTTGAGTCCATTATTTGAATGGACATTAACTTGGCGACTGTATTTCTCTATTTCTCTTAAGTATTAATTGTGTGCATGTACCATCATAAAATTAAGATGTTATTTTTACTACAACATAGTTATATGTCATCAAAAAGTGGAGTTTGGGGGTCGGGCTGGTTTCTATTGGAATTAATCCCATATGTTCTGTTGTTCACTTAACGCGGATATCACTTTACGCTGGACCCTCTGGGTTCTATTGACAGCGTTAAGTGGGGTACAACTGTACATTACTGTACTGTAGAAGGTGTCTCCACTTAATGATGTATGTGTGTTCCTCACAAGTTCTGTACTATACTGTACTGTAGAAGGAGTCTCCACTTAATGCTGTATGTGTTCCTCACAAGTAATGTACTGTACTCCATTGTACTATACAGTACAGTACTGTACTGTACTGTACTGTAGAAGGTGTCTCCACTTAATGCTGTATGTGCATTCCTCACAAGTACTGTACTGTACTCCATTGTACTGAACTGTACTGCACTGCAGTGTACTGTACTGTACTGTAGAAGGAGTCTCCACTTAATGCTGTATGTGTGTTCCTCACAAGAGCTGTACTGTACTGTACTGTAGAAGGAGTCTCCACTTAATGCTGTATGTGTATTCCTCACAAGTACTGTACTGTACTGTACTATACAGTACTGTAGATGGAGTCTCCACTTAATGCTGTATGTGTGTTCCTCAAAAGTGCTGTACTGTACTGTAGAAGGAGTCTCCACTTAATGCTGCATGTGTGTTCCTCACAAGTACTGTACTGTACTGTAGGAATCTCCACTTAATGCTGTATGTGTGTTCCTCACAAGTACAGTACTGTACTGTACTGTACTGTATAAGGATTCTCCGCTTAATGCTGGATGTGTGTTCCTCACAAGTGCTGTACTGTACTGTAGAAGGAGTCTCCACTTAATGCTGTATGTGTGTTCCTCACAAGTACTGTACTGTACTGTATTGTAGGAGTCTCCACTTAATGCTGTGTGTGTGTTCCTCACAAGTACTGTACTGTACTGTAGAAGGAGTCTCCACTTAATGTTGTATGTTGTATGTTCCTCACAAGTACTGTACTGTACTGTACTGTAGATGAAGTCTCTACTGTAGATGAAGTCTCCACTTAATGCTGTATGTGAGTTCCTCACTAGTGCTGTACTGTACTGTAGAAGGAGTCACCACTTAATGCTGAATGTATGTTCCTCACAAGTGCTGTACTGTACTGTACTATAGGAGTCTCCACTTAATGCTGTATGTGTATTCCTCACAAGTACTGTACTGTACTGTATTGTACTGTAGATGGAGTCTCCATTTAATGCTGTATGTGTGTTCCTCACAAGCATGGTACTGTACTGTACTGTACTGTAGAAGGAGTCTCCACTTAATGCTGTATGTGTGTTCCTCACAAGTACTGTACTGTACTGTACAGTACTGTAGAAGGAGTCTCCACTTAATGCTGTATGTGTGTTCCTCAAAAGTGCCTTTACTGTACTGTAGAAAGAGTCTCCGCCAATGCTGTATGTGTGTTCTCACAGAGTACTGTGCTGTACTGTAGAAAGGATTCTCCACTTAATGCTGTGTGTGTGTTCCTCACAAGTACTGTACTGTACTGTTGAAGAGTCTCCACTTAATGCTGTATGTGTGTTCTCACAAGTGCCTTGTGCTGTGCTGTGAAGGGTCTCCACTTAAAGCTATATGTGTGCTCACAGAGTACAGCTGAGCTGTGCTGTGCTGTGCTGTGAAAGTCTCCCATAATGCTGTATGTCTGGTCACTCACAAATTTTGTACTGTACTGTATTGTACTGTACTGGCCCTTGTACTGTAAGTCTCCACTTAATGCTGTATGTGTGTTCCTCCTGAAGTAGTGTACTGTACTGTAGAAGGAATCTCCATAATGCTATATGTGTGTTTCTCACAAAGTGCTGTGCTGTGCTGTAGAGAGTCTCCACTTAATGCTATATGTGTGTTGCTCACAAGTGCTGTACTGTACTGTACTGTAGAAGAGTCTCCACTTAATGCTGTATGTGTGTTCCTCACAGAAGTACTGTACTGTACTGTTGAAAATCTCCACTTAATGCTGTATGTGTGTTCCTCAGTACTGTACTGTTTTGTTGAAGAATCTCCACTTAAGGCTGTATGTGTGTTCCTCACAAGTACTGTGCAGCCACTCTACTAGTACTGTACTGTACTGTACTGTAGAAGGAGTATCCATAACTGTATCATGGAATTTCCACACCAAGTACTATGCTGTGCTGTAGAGAGTCTCCATAATACTATATGTGTGTTCTCACAAGTACTGTACTGTACTGTAGAAGGTCTCCACTTAAAGCTATGTGTATTGCTCTAAGTACTGGCCTGTGCACTGTATATACTGTACTGTGAAAGGTCTCCACTTAATGTGCTGTATGTCTGGTCCTCCTAGAAGTACTGTACTGTACTGTGTGTACTATACATGCTGTACTGTGAAGGAGTCTCCACTTAATGCTGTGTGTGTTCCTCACAGTACTGGCACTGTACAGTAGAAGAATCTCACTTAATGCTATATGTGTGTTTCTCACAAGTACTGTACTGTACTGTAGAAGAGTCTCACTTAATGCTATATGTGTGTTCACAAGTGCTGTACTGTACTGTGCTGTAGAAGGGTCTCCACTTAATATGTATGTGTGTTCCTCACAAGGTACTGTGCCTTGCTGTGCTTTTACTGTAGAAAGGTCTCCCTTAATGTTATATGTGTGTTTCTCCTAGGTTGGTTCTGTGCTGTGTGCCTGTGAAGGAGTCTCCCTTATGCTGTGTGTGTTCCTCTGGGGCACTAACTTTGTACTGTGCTGTACTGTGCTGTGAAAGGAGTCTCCACTTATGCTGTATGTGTGTTCTTCACAAGAAATGCTGGCACTGTCTGTACTGTACTGTACTGAAAGGAGTCTCCACTTAATGCCTTATGTGTTCCTCACAAGTACTATATACTGTGCACAGAAAGAGTCTCCACAATGCTGTGTAAATTTCTCCACAGAGTACTGTACTGTGCTGGCAGAAAGGAGTCTCCGCATAATGCTGTCGTGTTCCTGCAAGTACTGTACTGTACACTGTTGAAGGTCTCCACTTAATGGTGTCTTGTGTTCCTCCACAGTACTGTGTACTGTAGAGTCTCCCACTTGACACTGTATGTGTGTTCTCACAAGTACTGTACTTTCGCACTGTAGAAATAGTCTCCACTTATTGCTGTATGTGTTTTCTCACAAGTGCACATACTGTGCTGTACTGTACTGTACTGTGAAAATGTCACTTAATGCTGTATGTGTGTTCTCACATTTTATGCTGTGCTGTACAAGAATCTCCACTTAATGCTATATGTGTGTTCTCACAAATGCGATACTGTACTGTAGAAGGAGGCCTCCACCCATGCTGTGCTGTGACCTCCCTAGGATTCTGTACTGTACTGTACTGTAGAGTCACACTTATGCTGTATGTGTGTTCCTCACAGAAAGTACTGTACTGTACTGTACTGTGGAAAGAGTCTCCACATAATACTGTGTGTGTGTTCTTCTGAAGTACTATACTGTCCTTGAGAAGAGTCTCCATAATACTGTAGGTGTGTTTCTCACAAAGTGCTGGCACTGTTGCTGTGCTGTACTATAGAAGAGTCTCCACTTAATGTATGTGTGTTCCTCTAAGTACTATACTGTACTGTAGAAGGAGTCTCCACTTAATGCTGTATGTGTGTTCTCTTTCAGCCCTTGCTGTACTGTAGAGGTCACTTATGCTGTGTGTGTGTTCTCCTGGGATTCTGTACTGTGCTGTAGGGTCTCCACTTAATGCTGTATGTGTGTTCCTCACAAGTACTGGCTGCTTTACTGCCAGGAGTCTCCCCACTTATGCTGTATGTGTGTTCTCACAAGTTCTGTACTGTACTGTAGAGGAGTCTCCCTTAATGCTGTATGTGTGTTCACTCACAAGTGCTGTGCTGTACTGTAGAAGAATCACTTAATGCTTATATGTGTGTTCCTCTGGTACTATGTGTGTACTGTAGAAAGATCTCCACTTTAATGCTATATGTGTGTTGCTCTAAGTGCTGTGCTGTGCTGTGCTGAAAGGGTGCTCCCTTAATGCTGGCATGTGTGTTCCTCACAAGTACTGTACTGTACTGTACTTTACTGTAGAAGGAGTCTCCACTTAATGTTATATGTGTTCCTCTAGGATTCTGTGCTGTACTGTGAAGGGAGTCTCCATATGCTGTATGTGTTCTCTGCAGTACTGTACTGTACTGCTGTGCTGTACTGTAGAGTCTCACTATGCTGTATGTGTGTTCTTCACAAGTACTGTACTGTACTATGCTGTGCTGTGAAAGGTCTCCACTTAATGCTATGTGTGTTTCCTACAGAAGTACCTGCTGTACTGTGAAAGGAGTCTCCACATAATGCTGTATGTGTGTTCTCCTAGAGTACTGTACTGTACTGTGAAAGGTCTCCCACTTAATGCTGTATGCGTGTTCCTCACAAGTACTGTACTGTACTGTTGAAGGTCTCCTTAATGGTGTATGTGTGTTCCTCACAGTACTGTACTGTAGAAGAGTCTCCCTTATATTGCTGTATGTGTGTTCCTCACAAATGCTGTACTGTACTGTAGAAGTAGTCTCCATAATGCTGTATGTGTTTCCTCTAGAGTACTGTACTGTATGCACAGCCTGTGCTATTACTGTGAAGGTGTCCACTTAATGCTGTATGTGTGTTTCTCACAAGTACGCACTGTACTGTACAAAATCTCCACTTAATACTTTATATGTGTGTTTCCTCACAAGTACGATACTGTACTGTAGAGTCTCCACTTATGCTGTATGTGTGTTCCTCACAAGGTTCTGTACTGTACTGTACTGTGAAGAGTCCTCCACTTATGCTGTATGTGTTCCTCTGTGCTGTGCTATGCTGTGGAAAGTCTCCACATGTCTGTATGTGTTCTTCTAGTATATACTGTCCTTGAGAAAGAGTCTCCCTTAATGCTGTAAGTGTGTTTCTCACAAGTACATGCACAGCACTGTGCTATTGCTGTAGAAGAGTCTCCTTAATGCTGTATGTGTGTTTTCCTCTAGAGTACTATACTGTGCTGTAGAGGTCTCCCACTTAATGCTGTATGTGTGTTCCTCACAAGTACTGTACTGTACTGTAGAGAAGGTCTCCACTTATGCTGTGTGTGTTCCTCTAGGTTCTGTACTGTACTGGAGTCTCCACTTAATGCTGTATGTGTGTTCCCTCCTAGTACTGTACTTTTACTGTAGAGGTCTCCACTTATGCTGCTGTATGTGTGTTCCTCTGCAGTTCTGTACTGTGCAGGTCTCCATAATGTATGTGTGTTCTCATATACCGTGAACTGTACTGTACTATCACTGTACTGTACTATACTGTACACTATGCTGTAGAATGAGTCTCCGCAATGCTGTGTGTGTGTTCCTCACAAGTACTGTACTGTACTGTTAAAAGGAGTCTCCACTTAAGGCTGTAGTGTGTTCCTCCTGTACTGTACTGTGCTGTACTGTGCTGTGTGCTGTACTGTGCTGTGTGCAGTAGAAGAATCCACTTAATGATGTGTGTGTGTTCCTCACAAGTACTGTACTGTACTGTAGAAGAGTCTCACTTAATGCTGTGGCATGTGTTCTCACAAGTACTGTACTATACTGTGAGAGTCTCCACTTAAGGCTGTATGTGTGTTCCTCTAAATACTGTGCTGTACTGTACTGTACTGTACTGTACAATTGCTGTGCTATGAAAGGAGTATCCATAATGCTGTATGTGTGTTCATCACAAGTACTGTACTGTACTGTGAAAGAGTCTCCACTTAATGTGTATGTGTGTTCTCACAAGTGCTGTGCTATACTGTAGAAAAGTCTCCACTTGATAACAGATAATGTGTTCCTCATGGGAATGCTGGCACATGCTATACTGTGAAGAGTCTCCCTTATTAACATATGTGTGTTCCTCCCACACTGTGCTGTACTGTTGAAGGAATCTCCCACTTAATGCTATTTAATGTGTTTCCTCACAAGTGCTATGCTGTACTGTAGAAGAGTCTCCATAATGCTATATGTGTGTTCCTCCTAAGTACTGTCTGTGTGTGCATGCACTGTACTGTAGAAGGAGTCTCCATAATGCTGTATGTGTGTTCCTCTAAATGCACTGGCACTGTAGAAGAGTCTCCACTTAATGCTGTATGTGTGTTCCTCCTAAGTACTGTGTACTGTATTGTAGAAGAGAGTCTCCTCTTAATATATGTGTGTTCCTCACAAGTACTGTACTGTGTACTGTAGAAGGGTCTCCACTTAATGCTGTATGTGTGTTCCTCTAGAAGTATTGTGCCTGTACTGTGCTGTGTGTACTGTAGAAGGTCACTTAATGCTATATGTGTGTTCCTCACAAGTACTATACTGTACTGTGAGAAAGGGTCTCATAATGCTGTATGTGTTCCTCAAAGTGCTGTGCTGTGCTGTAGAGGTCTCCACTTAATGCTGTCATGTGTGTTTCTCCTAGTGCCTGTACTATACTGTAGAAGGTGTCCACTTAATGCTGTATGTGTGTTCCTCACAGAGAGTACTGTACTGTGCCTGTTGAAGAATCTCACTTAATGCTATGTGTTCCTCACAAGTACATGCTGTGCTGTGCCTATATACTGTAGAAGAGTCTCCCTTAATGCTGTATGTGTGTTCTCCTAAGTACTGTACGGTAAAAACTTTCTTTACTGTAGAAAGGAGTCTCCCTTAATTCTGTATGTGTGTTCTTCACAAGTACTGTACTGTACTGTACTGCTACTGTGGGGAACCTCTTAATGCTGTATGTGTGTTCCTCTAGGAGTGTATACTGTAGAGAATACTCCCTTAATGTATATGTGTGTTCCTCTGAAGTGCTGTACTGTACTGTGAAGATCTCCACTTAATGCTGTGTGTGTGTTCCTCCTAGAATGCTGTACTGTACTGTGAGAAGAATCTCCACTTAATGCTGTGTCTGTGTTCCTCTACGTGCTGTACTACTGTACTGTAGAAAGTCTCCACACTTAATGCTGTGTGTGTTCCTCATATACACACTGAACTGTACTGTGCTATACTGTATGGCACTGGATTAGTCTCCCACTTAATGCTGTATGTGTGTTCCACCTGGGAAGTACTGTACTGTGCACTGTTGGAGTCTCCCACTTAAAGGCTGTATGTGTGTTCCTCACAAAGTGCTGTACTGTACTGTGCTGTACAGTACTGTGCTGTACTGGCTGCTGTAGAAGAGCCATCACTTAATGCTGTCATGTGTGTTCTCTGAAATGCTGGCACTGTACTGTAGAGTCTCCACTTAATGCTGTATGTGTGTTCCTCCTAAGTACTGTGCCCTATACTGTAGAGGAGTCTCACTTAATGCTGTGTGTGTGTTCCTCACAAGTACTGCACTGTACTGTGCTGTACTGTGGAAAGAGTCTCCACTTAATGCTGTGTGTGTGTTCTCTAAGAGTACTGTGCTGTATACTGTTGAAGGAATCTCCACTTAAGGCTGTATGTGTGTTACTCACAGTGCTGTACTGTACTGTATGTGTGTACTGTACTGTAGGAGTATCCCACTTAATGCTGTATGTGTGTTCATCACATTACTATACTGTACTGTGAAAGTCTCCACTTAATGCTGTATGTGTGTTCCTCTGTGCTGTGCTGTACTGTTGAAGAGTCTCCATAGGCTGTATAGATTGTTCTCACATTTGTACTGTGCTCTACACGTGCCTTTCTATACTGTACTGTGCACTGTACTGTAGAAGAGTCTCCACTTAATGCTGTGTGTGTGTTCCTCACAAGTACTGTGCAGTACTGTACTTTACTGTAGAGTCTCCATAATTCTGTGTGTGTGTTCTTCTTCACAAGTGCGCACTGTACTGTACATGCTGTAGAAGAGTCTCCTCTTAATGTTGTATGTGTGTTCTCTAAGTCCCTACTGTACTGTAGAAGAGTCTCCACTTATTGTATGTGTGTTTCTCCTAAGTACTGTACTGTGTACTGTAGAAGAGTCTCCACTTAATGCTGCTGTGTGTGTTCCTCACAAAGTATTGTACTGTACTGTACTGTAATGTACTGTGAAGGTCCACTTAACCATGTGTGTGTTTCTCTAAATGTATATACTGTACTGTAGAAGGAGTCTCCACATGGCCACTGCATGTGTGTTCCTCCAAAAGTACTGTGCTGTACTGAAGAGTCTCCATAATACTTATGTGTGTGTTTCTCTAAGTACTGTACCTGCACTGTAGAAGGAGTGTCATAATGCTGTATGTATGTTCCTCCTAGAGTGCTGCTGTACTGTTGAAGGAGTCTCCATAATGCTGTATGTGTGTTCCTCACAAGTATTGGCACTGTACTGTTGAAGGAGTCTCCACTTAAGGCTGTGTGTGTTCTCCTAAGTACTGTACTGTGCTAGTCTCCCTTAATGCTGTATGTGTGTTTCTCACATATACCATGCTGAACTGTGCTGTGCATGCTATACTGCTATACTATAGAATAGTCTCCACTTAATGCTGTATGTGTGTTCTCCTAGAACACAGCCACCAGCGCGTGTTAGAGAGTGTCTTAAAGAATATGTGTTCTCACAAGTACTGTACTGCCTGTGCTGTACTGTACTGTAGAAATATCCACTTAATGCTCTCTATGTGTGTTACTCTGCAGTACTGTACTGTACTGTAGAAGGAGTCTCAACATAATGCTGTATGTGTTTCCTCCCTGCATTTTGTACTATACTGTAGAAGGAGTCTCCAGTGTATGTGTGTTCCTCACATGTACTGTACTATGCATTGAAGGAGTCTCACTAAGGCTGTATGTATGTTCCTCCACATACCAAATGCTAGTGTATATGCTGTGCTGTAGAGGTCTCCAATTAATGCTGTATGTGTTCCTCACAAGTACTGTACTGTGTACTGTTGAAGGAGTCTCCACCAAGGCTGTATGTGTGTTCCTCACATATACCGTACTGGGCTGTACTGTACTGTACTATATGTACTGTACTGGCCAAGATCAATCTCCCACTTAATGATGTATGTGTGTTCCTCTAGAGTACTGTACTGTACTGTTGAAGGAAAGGAGTCTCCCATAGGCTGTATGTGTGTTCTCACAAAGTACTGTACTGTACTGTACTATGCTATACTGTACTATACATACTGTACTATACTGTGCTGTGCTGTGCTGTACTGTGAAAAGAATATCACTTAATGCTAACCATGTGTGTTCTCACAAGTACTGTGCACATGCTGTAGAAGGTCTCCACTTAATGCTGTATGTGTGTGTTCCTCACAAGTACTATGCTGTAGAGGAGACTCCATAATGCTGTGTGTGTTCTCACAAGTACTGTACTGTGCCTGTACTGTACTGTACTGTAGAGTCTCCCTTAATGCTGTGTGTGTTCCTCACAAGTACTGTACTATTGCTGTTGAGGAGTCTCCACTTAAGGCTGCTGTGTGTTCCTCACAAGTGCTGTACTATGCTGCACTGTACTGTACTGCTGTACTGTACTGTAGAGGAGTATCCTTAATGCTGTATGTGTTCATCACAAGTGCTGTACTGTACTGTAGAAGGAGTCTCCACTTAATGCTGTGTGTGTTCCACACCGTGCTATGCTATACTGCAGAAGGTCTCCACTTAATGCTGTATGTGTGTTCCTCTGAGAGTACTGTGCTGTACTGTGCACATACTGTGAGTCTCCACCCAATGCTGTATCACGTGTTCCTCTGCGTACTGTGCTACTGAAAAGTCTCCACTTAATACTATATGTGTGTTCTCACAAGTATTGTACTGTACTGTGGGAATCCACTTAATGCTATATATGTGTTCCTCACAAAGTGCTGTGCTGTGCTGGCACTGCCTTTCATGCCTGCTGTACTGTACTTTGCTGTAGAAGGAATCTCCACTTAATGCTGTATGTGTGTTCCTCACAAGTACTGTGCTGTACTGTAGAAAGAGTCTCCACTTACAGTATGTATGTGTGTTCTCTGATGCTGTACTGTGCTGTAAGTCTCCAACTTAATGTATGTGTGTTCCTCTAGAAGTACCATGCTGTGCACATGCTATAATGTTCTGTGAAAGTCTCCACTTAATGCTATATGTGTGTTCCTCACAAGTACTATGCTGTGCTGTAGAAAAGGGTCCTCCACTTAATGCTGTATGTGTGTTCCTCACAAGTACTGTGCTGTACTGTAGAAGAGTCTCCACTTAATGCTGTGTATTCAGATTTCCTCACAAGTGCTGTCCTGTATATAAAGCAGTCTCCCTTAATGCTGTATGTGTGTTCTCACAAGTGCTGTGCACTGTGTACTGATGTTGGAGGTCTCCACTTAATGCTGTATGTGTGTTCCTCACAAGAGTACTGTGCTGTACTGTTGGAAGGAGTCTCCAATTAGGCTGTATGTGTGTTCCTCCTGGTACTGTACTGTACTCTACATACTATGCTATGCTGTGCTGTGCATGAAAGGTATCCTTAATGCTGTATGTGTGTTCCTCACAAGTACTGTGTGCTGTACTGTAGAGTCTCCACTTAATGCTATGTGTGTGTTCCTCACAAGTACTGTGCCCTATGCTGAGAGATTCCATAATACTATTTGTGTGTTGCTCTAGAGTACTGTGCTATTACTGCCTTTCTTGCTATATGCTGTACTGTGAAAGGAGTCTCCACTTAATGCTGTATGTGTGTTCCTCACAAGTACTGTGCTGTACTGTAGAAGTAGTCTCCACTTAATGCTGTATGTGTGTTCTCCTAAGAGTCTCCACTTAATGCTGTATGTGTGTTCCTCACAAGTACTGTACTGTACTGTAGAGGAGTCTCCACTTAATGCTATGTGTGTTTCTCACAAGTACTGTACTGTACTGGCTGTACTATACTGTAGAAAAGTCTCCACTTAATGCTGTATGTGTGTTCCTCACAAGTACAGTGCTGTACTGTACTGTGAAAGTCTCCACTTAATGCTGTATGTGTGTTTCATACATGTACTGTACATTAATGTACTTTACAGTACTGTACTGTATAGAAGGAGTCTCCACTTAATGCTGTATGTGTGTCCTCAATCAGTACTATACTGTACTGTACTGTACTGTACTGTAGAAGAGTCTCCACTTAATGCTGTATGTGTGTTCCTCACAAGTACTGTACTGTGCTGTACTGTGAAGGTCTCCACATAATGCTGTGTGTGTTCTCACAAGTACTGTACTGTACTGTGAAGGAATCTCCACTTAATGCTATATGTGTGTTCTCTGCACGATACTGTACTGTGAAGGAGTCTCCACTTATGCTGTATGTGTGTTCTCACAAGTTCTGTACTATGCTATGCTGTACTGTACTGTGAAAGGAGTCTCCACTTAATGCTGTGTGTGTTCCTCCTGATGCTGTACTATACTGTGAAAGTGTCCCAATTCTATGTGTGTTCCTCACAAGTACTGTACTGTACTGTTGAAGAAATCTCCACTTAATGCTGTATGTGTGTTCCTCCTAAGTACTGTACTGTACTGTTGAAGGAGTCTCCACTTAAGGCTGTATGGGTGTCCTCCACAAGTGACTGCATGCACTGTACTGTACTGTACTGTACTGTACTGTAGAAGGAGTCTCCACTTAATGCTGTATGTGTGTTCCTCACAAGTACTGTGCAGTACTTTACTTTACTGTAGAAAGTCTCCACTTAATTCTGTATGTGTGTTCTTCACAATGCTGTACTGTACTGTACTGTACTGTGAAGGATCTCCTCTTAATGCTGTGTGTAATCCTCACAAGTACTGTACTGTACAGTAGAAGAAGTATCCACTTAATGCTGTATGTGTGTTCCTCACAAGTACTGTACTGTACTGTAGAAGGAGTCTCCACTTAATGCTGTATGTGTGTTCCTCACAAGTACTGTACTATACTGTTGAAGGAGTCTCCACTTAATGCTGTATGTGTGTTCCTCACAAGTACTGTACTGTACTGTACTGTACTGTAGAAGGAGTCTCCACTTAATGCTGTATGTGTGTTCCTCACAAGTACTGTACTGTACTGTTGAAGGAGTCTCCACTTAAGGCTGTATGTGTGTTCCTCACAAGTACTGTACTGTACTGTACTGTATTGTACTGTACTGTAGAAGGAGTATCCACTTAATGCTGTATGTGTGTTCATCACAAGTACTGTACTGTACCGTAGAAGAGGTCTCCACTTAATGCTGTATGTGTGTTCCTCACAAGTACTGTACTGTACTGTTGAAGGAGTCTCCACTTAATGCTGTATGCGTGTTCCTCACAAGTACTGTACGGTACTGTACTTTACTGTAGGAGTCTCCACTTAATTCTGTATGTGTGTTCTTCACAAGTACTGTACTGTACTGTACTGTACTGTAGAAGGAGTCTCCTCTTAATGCTGTATGTGTGTTCCTCACAAGTGCTGTACTGTACTGTAAAAGGAGTCTCCACTTAATGCTGTATGTGTGTTCCTCACAAGTACTGTATGGTACTGTACTTTACTGTAGGAGTCTCCACTTAATTCTGTATGTGTGTTCTTCACAAGTACGGTACTGTACTGTACTGTACTGTAGAAGGAGTCTCCTCTTAGAAGGAGTCTCCTCTTAATGCTGTATGTGTGTTCCTCACAAGTGCTGTACTATACTGTAGAAGGAGTCTCCACTTAATGCTGTATCTGTGTTCCTCACAAGTACTGTACTGTACTGTAGAAGGAGTCTCCACTTAATGCTGTATGTGTGTTCCTCACAAGTATTGTACTGTACTGTACTGTAATGTACTGTAGAAGGAGTCTCCACTTAATGCAATATGTGTGTTCCTCACAAGTACTATACTGTACTGTAGAAGGAGTCTCCACTTAATGCTGTATGTGTGTTCCTCAAAGGTACTGTACTGTACTGTACTGTAGAAGGAGTCTCCACTTAATGCTGTATGTGTGTTCCTCACAAGTACTGTACTGTACTGTAGAAGGAGTGTCCACTTAATGCTGTATGTGTGTTCCTCACAAGTACTGTACTGTACTGTAGAAGGAGTCTCCACTTAATGCTGTATGTGTGTTCCTCACAAGTACTGTACTGTACTGTAGAAGGAGTCTCCACTTAATACTGTATGTGTGTTCCTCACATATACCACACTGAACTGTACTGTACTATACTGTACTGTACTGTAGATTGAGTCTCCACTTAATGCTGTATGTGTGTTCCTCACAGGTACTGTACTGTACTGTTGAAGGAGTCTCCACTTAAGGCTGTATGTGTGTTCCTCACAAGTACTGTACTGTACTGTACTGTACTGTACTGTAGAAGGAGTATCCACTTAATGCTGTATGTGTGTTCCTCACAAGTACTGTACTATACTGCAGAAGGAGTCTCCACTTAATGCTGTATGTGTGTTCCTCACAGAGTACTGTACTGTACTGTACTGTACTGTAGAAGGAGTCTCCACTTAATGCTGTATGCGTGTTCCTCACAAGTACTGCACTGTACTGTTGAAGGAGTCTCCACTTAATGCTGTATGTGTGTTCCTCACAAGTACTGTACTGTACTGTAGAAGGAGTCTCCACTTAATGCTATATATGTGTTCCTCACAAGTACTGTACTGTACTGTACTGTACTGTACTGTACTGTAGAAGGAGTCTCCACTTAATGCTGTATGTGTGTTCCTCACAAGTACTGTACTGTACTGTAGAAGGAGTCTCCACTTAATGCTGTATATGTGTTCCTCACAAGTACTGTACTGTACTGTAGAAGTAGTCTCCACTTAATGCTGTATGTGTGTTCCTCACAAGTACTGTACTGTACTGTACTGTACTGTACTGTACTGTACTGTACTGTAGAAGGAATCTCGACTTAATGCTATATGTGTGTTCCTCACAAGTACGATACTGTACTGTAGAAGGAGTCTCCACTTAATGCTGTATGTGTGTTCCTCACAATTACTGTACTGTACTGTACTGTACTGTACTGTACTGTACTGTACTGTAGAAGGAGTCTCCACTTAATGCTGTATGTGTGTTCCTCACAAGTACTGTACTGTACTGTAGAAGGAATCTCGACTTAATGCTATATGTGTGTTCTCACAAGTACGATACTGTACTGTAGAAGGAGTCTCCATTTATGCTGTATGTGTGTTCTCACAAGTACTGTACTGTACTGTAGTGGAAGGAGTCTCCACATAATGCTGTATGTGTGTTCCTCACAAGTACTGTACTGTACTGTAGAAGGAATCTCCACTTAATGCTATATGTGTGTTCCTCACAAGTACGATACTGTACTGTAGAAGGAGTCTCCACTTATGCTGTATGTGTGTTCCTCACAAGTTCTGTACTGTACTGTACTGTACTGTACTGTACTGTAGAAGGAGTCTCCACTTAATGCTGTATGTGTGTTCCTCACAAGTACTGTACTATACTGTAGAAGGAGTGTCCACTTAATGCTGTATGTGTGTTCCTCACAAGTACTGTACTGTACTGTTGAAGGAATCTCCACTGAATGCTGTATGTGTGTTCCTCACAAGTACTGTACTGTACTGTTGAAGGAGTCTCCACTTAAGGCTGTATGGGTGTTCCTCACAAGTACTGTATTGTACTCTACCGTACTGTACTGTACTGTACTGTAGAAGGAGTCTCCACTTAATGCTGTATGTGTGTTCCTCACAAATACTGTACGGTACTTTACTTTACTGTAGAATGAGTCTCCACTTAATTCTGTATGTGTGTTCTTCACAAGTACTGTACTGTACTGTACTGTACTGTAGAAGGAGTCTCCTCTTAATGCTGTATGTGTGTTCCTCACAAGTGCTGTTTTGTACTGTAGAAAGAGTCTCCACTTAATGCTATATGTGTGTTCCTCACAAGTACTGTACTGTACTGTAGAAGGAGTCTCCACTTAATGCTGTATGTGTGTTCCTCACAAGTACTGTACTGTACTGTACTGTAGAAGGAGACTCCACTTAATGCTGTATGTGTGTTCCTCACAAGTACTGTACTGTACTGTACTGTACTGTAGAAGGAGTCTCAACTTAATGCTGTATGTGTGTTCCTCACAAGTACTGTACTGTACTGTTGAAGGAGTCTCCACTTAAGGCTTTATGTGTGTTCCTCACATATACCGTACTGAACTGTACTGCACTGTACTATACTGTACTGTACTGTAGAATGAGTCTCCACTTAATGCTGTATGTGTGTTCCTCACAAGTACTGTACTGTACTGTTGAAGGAGTCTCCACTTAAGGCTGTATGTGTGTTCCTCACAAGTACTGTACTGTACTGTACTGTACTGTACTATACTGTACTGTAGAAGGAGTATCCACTTAATGCTGTATGTGTGTTCCTCACAAGTACTGTACTGTACTGTAGAAGGAGTCTCCACTTAATGCTATATGTGTGTTCCTCACAAGTACTGTACTATACTGTAGAAGGAGACTCCACTTAATGCTGTATGTGTGTTCCTCACATGTACTGTAATGTACTGTACTGTACTGTACTGTAGAAGGAGTCTCCACTTAATGCTGTATGTGTGTTCCTCACAAGTACTGTACTGTACTGTTGAAGGAGTCTCCACTTAAGGCTGTATGTGTGTTCCTCACACTGTACTGTACTGTACTGTAGAAGGAGTATCCACTTAATGCTGTATGTGTGTTCATCACAAGTACTGTACTGTACTGTAGAAGGAGTCTCCACTTAATGCTGTATGTGTGTTCCTCACAAGTACTGTACTATACTGCAGAAGGAGTCTCCACTTAATGCTGTATGTGTGTTCCTCACAGAGTACTGTACTGTACTGTACTGTAGAAGGAGTCTCCACTTAATGCTGTATGCGTGTTCCTCACAAGTACTATACTGTACTGTTGAAGGAGTCTCCACTTAATGCTGTATGTGTGTTCCTCACAAGTACTGTACTGTACTGTAGAAGGAGTCTCCACTTAATGCTATATATGTGTTCCTCACAAGTACTGTACTGTACTGTACTGTACTGTAGAAGGAGTCTCCACTTAATGCTGTATGTGTGTTCCTCACAAGTACTGTACTGTACTGTACTGTACTGTAGAAGGAGTCTCAACTTAATGCTGCATGTGTGTTCCTCACAAGTACTGTACTGTACTGTACTGTAATGTACTGTAGAAGGAGTCTCCACTTAATGCTATATGTGTGTTCCTCACAAGTACTATACTGTACTGTAGGAGTCTCCACTTAATGCTGTATGTGTGTTCCTCACAAGTACTGTACTGTACTGTAGAAGGAGTCTCCACTCTAATGCTGTATGTGTAAACCTCACAAGTACCGTACTGTACTATAGAAGCAGTTCCCACTTAATGCTGTATGTGTGTTCCTCACAAGTACTGTACTGTATTGTTGAAGGAGTCTCCACTTAATGCTGTATGTGTGTTCCTCACAAGTACTGTACTGTACTGTTGAAGGAGTCTCCAATTAAGGCTGTATGTGTGTTCCTCACAAGTACTGTACTGTACTCTACCGTACTGTACTGTACGGTACTGTACTGTAGAAGGAGTATCCACTTAATGCTGTATGTGTGTTCCTCACAAGTAGTGTACTGTACTGTAGAAGGAGTCTCCACTTAATGCTATATGTGTGTTCCTCACAAGTACTGTACTGTACTGTAGAAGGAGTCTCCAGTTAATGCTATATGTGTCTTGCTCACAAGTATTTTACTGTACTGTACTGTACTGTACTGTACTGTGGAAGGAGTCTCCACTTAATGCTGTATATGTGTTCCTCACAAGTACTGTACTGTACTGTAGAAGTAGTCTCCACTTAATGCTGTATGTGTGTTCCTCACAAGTACTGTACTGTACTGTACTGTACTGTAGAAGGAGTCTCCACTTAATGCTGTATGTGTGTTCCTCACAAGTACTATACTGTACTGTAGAAGGAATCTCCACTTAATGCTGCATGTGTGTTCCTCACAAGTGCTGTACTGTACTGTACTGTAGAAGGAGTCTCCACTTAATGCTGTATGTGTGTTCCTCACAAGTGCTGTACTGTACTGTACTGTATTGTACTGTAGAAGGAGTCTCCACTTAACGCTGTATGTGTGATCCTCACAAGCACTGCACTGTACTGTACAGTACTGTACTGTAGAAGGAGTCTCCACTTAATGCTGTATGTGTGTTCCACACAAGTACTGTATTGTACTGTAGAAGAGTCTCCACTTAATGCTATATGTGTGTTCCTCACAAGTACTGTACTGTACTGTGAAAGGAGTCTCCACTTAATGCTGTATGTGTGTTCTCACAAGTACTGTACTGTACTGTAGAAAGTCTCCACTTAATGCTGTGTGTGTTCCTCATAAGTACTGTACTGTACTGTACTGTAGAAGAGTCTCCACTTAATGCTGTATGTGTGTTCTCACATATACCACACTGAACTGTGCTGTACTATGCTGTACTGTACTGTGGATTAGTCTCCACTTAATGCTGTATGTGTGTTCCTCACAAGTACTGTACTGTACTGGTGAAGGAGTCTCCACTTAGGCTGTATGTGTGTTCCTCACAAGTACTGTACTGTGACAGCTGTACTATACTGTACTGTACTGTAGAAGGAGTATCCACTTAATGCTGTATGTGTGTTCCTCACAAGTACTGTACTGTACTGTAGAAGGAGTCTCCACTTAATGCTGTATGTGTGTTCCTCACAAGTACTGTACTATACTGTGTAGAAAGGTCTCACTTAATGCTGTGTGTGTTCCTCTAAAGTACTGTACTGTACTATCTGTACTGTACTATGAAAGGAGTCTCCACTTAATGCTGTATGTGTGTTCCTCACAAGTATACTGTACTGTTGAAGGAGTCTCCACTTAAGGCTGTATGTGTGTTCCTCTAAGTATCTGTACTGTACTGTACTATGTGTACTGTACTGTAGAATATCCACTTAATGCTGTATGTGTGTTCATCACAAGTACTGTACTGTACTGTAGAAAGAGTCTCCACTTAATGCTGTATGTGTGTTCCTCCAAGTACTGTACTGTACTGTGAAGAGTCTCCACTTAATGCTGTATCGTGTTCTCACAAGTACTGTACGGTAACGTGCTTTACTGTAAGTCTCCACTTAATTCTGTATGTGTGTTCTTCACAAGTACTGTACTGTATTGTACTGTACTGTAGAAAGAGTCTCCTCTTAATGCTGTATGTGTGTTCCTCACAAGTGCTGTACTGTACTGAAAGAGTCTCCACTTAATGCTGTATGTGTGTTCTCCCAAGTACTGTGTGATACTATGCTTTACTGTAAGTCTCCACTTAATTCTGTATGTGTGTTCTTCACAAGTACAGTACTGTACTGTACTGTACTGTAGAAGGTCTCCTCTTAATGCTGTATGTGTTCCTCACAAGTGCTGTACTATACTGTAGGAGTCTCCACTTAATGCTGTGTGTGTGTTCCTCACAAGTACTGTACTGTACTGAAAGTCTCCACTTAATGCTGTATGTGTGTTCCTCACAAAGTATTGTACTGTACTGTACTGTAATGTACTGTAGAAGAGTCTCCACTTAATGCAATATGTGTGTTCCTCACAAGTACTATACTGTGCTGTAAAAGGAGTCTCCACTTAATGCTGTATGTGTGTTCCTCAAAAGTACTGTACTGTCCTGTGGGAGTCTCCACTTAATGCTGTATGTGTGTTCCTCACAAGTATGCTGTACTGTAGGAGTCTCCATAATGCTGTATGTGTGTTCCTCACAAGTACTGTACTGTACTGTGAGTCTCATAATGTACTTGTGCTCACTTATACCACACTGAACTGTACTGTACTATACTGTACTGTACTGTAGAATGAGTCTCCACTTAATGCTGTATGTGTGTTTCCTCACAGGTACTGTACTGTACTGTTGAAGGAGTCTCCACTTAAGGCTGTATGTGTGTTCCTCACAAGTACTGTACTGTGCTGTACTGTGCTGTACTGTACTATGCTGTGCTGTACTGTACTGTAGAAGGGTATCCACTTAATGCTTTATGTGTGTTCCTCCAGATACTGTACTGTACTGTGAAAAGTCTCCACTTAATGCTGTATGTGTGTTCTCCACAAGTGCTGTACTATACTGTAGAAGAGTCTCCACTTAATGCTGTGTGTTCCTCAAAAGTACTGTACTGTACTGTACTGTGCACTGTACTGTAGAAGGAGTCTCCTTAATGCTGTATGTGTGTTCCTCACAAGTACTGTACTGTACTGTTGAAGGAGTCTCCACTTAAGGCTGTATGTGTGTTCCTCTGTACTGTACTGTGTACTGTACTGTACTGTACTGTAAGAAGGGTATCCACTTAATGCTGTGTGTGTTCATCACAAGTACTGTGTACTGAAGGAGTCTCCACTTAATGCTGTATGTGTGTCCTCCCAAGCACTGTACTGTACTGTTGAAGGAGTCTCCACTTAATGCTGTATGTGTGTTCCTCACAAGTACTGTACAGTACTGTACTTTACTGTAAGGTCTCCACTTAATTCTGTATGTGTGTTCCTCACAAGTACTGTACTGTGCTGTACTGTACTGTAGAAGGGTCTCCTCTTAATGCTGTATGTGTTTCCTCACAAGTGCTGTACTGTGCTGTGAAGGTCTCCACTTAATGCTGTAATGTGTTCCTCACAAGTACTGTACGGTACTGTACTTTACTGTAGGAGTCTCCACTTAATTCTGTATGTGTGTTCTTCACAAGTACTGTACTGTACTGTACTGTACTGTAGAAGAGAGTCCTCTTAATGCTGTATGTGTGTTCCTCTACAAGTGCTGTACTGTACTGTGAAAGAGTCTCCATAATGCTGTATGTGTTTCTCAAGTACTGTACTGTACTGTGAAAGAGTCTCCATAATGCTGTATGTGTGTTCCTCACCCAAATGTACTGTACTGTACTGTAATGTACTGTAGAAGAGTCTCCACTTAATGCTATATGTGTGTTCTCAGTACTATACTGTACTGTAGAAGGAGTCTCCACTTATTGCTGTATGTGTGTTCCTCAAAAGTACAGTACTGTACTGTAGAAGGAGTCTCCACTTAATGCTGTGTGTTCCTCACAAGTGCTGTACTGTACTGTAGAAAGGAGTGTCCACTTAATGCTGTATGTGTGTTCCTCCCAAGTACTATACTGTACTGTTGAAGAGTCTCCACTTAATGCTGTATGTGTGTTCCTCACAAGTACTGTACTGTACTGTTGAAGGTCTCCATAAGGCTGTATGGGTGTTCCTCACAAGTACTGTGCTCTACCACTGTACTGTACTGTACTGTACTGTAGAAGGAGTCTCCACTTAATGCTGTATGTGTGTTCTCACAAGTACTGTACAGTACTTGTACTTTACTGTAGAAGGAGTCTCCACTTAATTCTGTATGTGTGTTCTTCACAAGTACTGTACTGTACTGTAGAAAGAGTCTTCTCTTAATGCTGTATGTGTGTTCCTCACAAGTGCTGTACTGAACTGTAGAAGGAGTCTCAACAATGCTATATGTGTGTTAGCAATACGTAACT
>NW_024723541.1:5196674-5345650 GCF_018991925.1 Homarus americanus
GAAGTTACGTATTGCTACACACTCACTCATGAACCACCACTACTACAAGAGACACACCACACATGAACCACCACTACATCGACTGACACTCTCACCATGTAGCACAAGAGACACACTCCACACATGAACCACCACTACCAAAAGAGACACACTACATATGAACCACCGCTACCACAAGAGACACACTCACACATGAACCACCACAACCACAAGAGACACACTCACACATGAACCACTACTACCACAAGAGACACACTCACACACGAACCACCACTACCACAAGACACACACACACACGTGAAGCACCATTACCACAAGAGACACACTCACTCATAAACCACCACTACCACAAGGACACACTCACACAAGAACCACCACGATCACAACTGACACTCTCAAACATGAAGCACAAGAGACACACTCACACTTGAACCACCACTACGAGAAGAGATACACTCACACATGAACCACCATTACCAAAAGAGACACACTCACACATGAACCACCACTACCACATGAGACACACTCACACATGAACCACCACTACCACAACTGACACACTCACTCATGAACCACCACTACCACAAGAGACACACTCACACAAGAACCACCACTATCACAACTGACACTCTCAACATGAAGCACAAGAGACACACTCACATGAACCACCACTACCACAAGAGACACACTCACACAAGAACCACCATACCACAGAACAACTCACCAGAACCACCACTACACAAGAGACACACTCACACATGAACCAACTACCACAAGACACACTCAAACATAAACCACCACTACCACAAGAGACACATTCCCCATATGAACCACAAGAGATACACTCACACATGAACCACCACTACCACATGAGACACACTCACACATGAACCACCAAACCACAAGACACACTCTCACATGGACCACCAAACCACAAGAGACACACTCACACATGAAATACAAGAGACACACTCATACAAGAACCACCAATATCACAAGAGACACACTCACACATGAATCACAAGAGACACACTCACAAATGAACCACCAATACCACAAGATGCACACTCACATGAAATACAAGAGACACACTCACACATGATCCACCACTATCACAAGAGACACACTCACACATGAATCACAAGAAACACACTCACACATGAACCACCGCTACCACAAGAGACACACTCACACATGAACCACAATACCACAAGAGACACTCTCACACATGAACGACCACTACCACAAGAGACACACTCACACTTGAACCACCACTACCACAAGAGACACACTCACACATGAACCACCACTACCACATGAGACACACCACACATGTAGCACAAGAGACACACTCTCACCATGAACCACCACTACTACAAGAGACACACTCACACATGAACCACCACTACCACATCTGACACTCTCACACATGTAGCACAAGAGACACACTCACATGAACCACCACTACCAAAGACACACTCACACATGAACCACCGCTACCACAGGAGAACACACTCACACATGAACCACCACTACCACAAGAGACACACTCACACATGAACCACCACTACCACAAGAGACACACTCACACATGAACCACCATTCCAACAAGAGACACACCACACATGAATCACAAGAGACACACTCCACATGAATCACAAGAGACACACTCACACATGAACCACCACTACCACAGAGACACATTCCCATATGAACCACAAGAGATACACTCACACATGAACCACCACTACCACATGAGACACACTCACATGAACCACCAAACCACAAGACACACTCTCACATGGACCACCAAACCACAAGAGAACACACTCACACATGAAATACAAGAGACACACTCATCACAAGAACCACCACTATCACAAGAGACACACTCACACATGAATCACAAGAGACACTCACAAATGAACCACCAATACCACAAGATGCACACTCACACATGAAATATCAAGAGACACACCTCACATGAACCACCACTATCACAAGAGACACACTCACACATGAATCACAAGAAACACACTCACACATGAACCACTACCACAAGAGACACACTCAACATGAACCACCACTACCACAAGAGACACTTCCACACATGAACCACCACTACCACAAGAGACACACTCACACTTGAACCACCACTACCACAAGAGACACACTCAACACGAACCACCACTACCACAGAGACACACACTCACACATGTAGCATAAGAGACACACTCACAATGAACCACCACTACCACAAGAGAACACACTCACACATGAACCACCACTACCACACTGACACTCTCACACATGATCAAGAGACATACCTCACACATGAACCACACCACTACCAAAGAGACACACTCACACATGAACCACCACTACCACAGAGACACACTCACACATGAACCACCACTACCACAAGAGACACACTCACACATGAACCACCACTACCACAAGAGACACTCACACATGAACCACCACTACCACAAAGAGACACACTCACGCGAACCACCACACAATCACAGAACACATCACACATGAACCACAAAGACACACTCACATGAACCACCACTACTACAGACACACTCACACGCCAGACCACCACTACCACAGAGACACTCACACGCCAGACCACCACTACCGACACACTCACACGCGAACCAACCTCAAAGGACACACCACACGAATCACCACTACCACAAGAGACACACTCACACGCAACCACCACTATCACAACTGACATTCTCAACACCAACCACAAGAGACACACTCACACATGAACCACCACTACCACAGACACACACACACATGAACCACCACTACCACAAAGACACCACTTACACATGAACCAGAAACACACTCACAGAATAAAGGAACACACTCACAAATGAACAAAACACACTCACAAATAAACCACCAATACCACAAGATACACACTCACACATGAACCACCACCACAAGAGACACACTCACACGCGAACCACCACTACCACAAGGAACACACTCACACATGAACCAACACTACCACAAAGAGACACACTCACACATGAACCACCACTACCACAAGAACACACTCACACATGAAATAAAAGAGACACCTCAAATGAACCACAAAACACACTCACAAATAAACCACCAATACCACAAAAACACACTCACAAATGAACCACCAATACCACAAGATGCACACTCACACATGAACCACCACTACCACAAGAGACACACTCACACATGAACCACCACTACCCCAAGGCACACACTTACATGAACACCGCATACAAGAGACACACTCACGCATGAACCACCACCACAAGAGACACACTCACACATGAACCACCATTACCACAAAAGACACACTCACACACGAACCACCACTACCACAGAACACACTCACATGGAGTACCAATACCACAGGACACACCCATGAAACAACACTACCACAAGGACGCACTCACATGAACCACCACTAACCACAGTGAGCACTC
Source organism: Homarus americanus (assembly GCF_018991925.1). Classification (NCBI taxonomy): domain Eukaryota; kingdom Metazoa; phylum Arthropoda; class Malacostraca; order Decapoda; family Nephropidae; genus Homarus; species Homarus americanus. The sequence goes on from NW_024723541.1 coordinate 5,200,163, forward strand.
TCACACATGAGCACAGAGACACACTCACCATGAACCACCACTACCACAAGAGACACACTCACACATGAACCACCACTACCACAAAACACTCACACATGAACCAAAAAGACACTCACACATGAACCCCCTCTACCACAGAGACACACTCACACATGAACCACCACTACCACAAGAGACACACTCACTCATGAACCAATAGAGACACACTCATACAGAACCACCAATGCCAGAGACACACTCACACATGAACCACCTGTACCCAAGAGAACACACTCACACATGAACCACAAGGAACACTCACACATGAACCACCACTACCAAAGAGACACACTCACATGAACCACCAGTACCACAAGAGACAAACTCACTCATGAACCACCACTACTACAGGTCACACTCACACATGGACCACCACTACTACAGCAACACCTCTCACACATGTAACAAAGAGACACACTCACACATGAACCACCACTACTACAGAGACACACTCACACATGAACCACTACCACAACGACACTCCTCACACATGCTAACAGAGAACACACACACATGAACCACCACTTCACAAGAAACACACTCACACATGAATCACAAGAGACACACTCACACATGAAATAAAGAACACTCAAATGAACCACAAGAAACACACTCACAAATGAACCACCAATACCACAAGATGCACACTCACACATGAACCACCACTACCACAAAAGAACACACTCACACATGAACCACCACAATCACAAGACACAGTCACCGAACCAGAGACACACTCACACGAACCACCACTACAGACACACTCACACATGAACCACCACCACCAACGAACACTACATGAACTAACCGCTACCACAGGAACACTCACATGAACCACCACTACCAGAACGCACTCTCACATGAACCACCACTATCGTGACATTCTCAAACCAGAACCACAAGAGACACACTCACACATGAACCACCACTACCACAGACACACACACACGTGAACCCACCACTACCACAAGGCAAACACACACATGGACACCGCTACCACAAAGGACACACTTACATGAACCACCACTACCACAAAGAACACTCTCACATGAAGCCAAGAACACACTCACACATGAACCACTACCACAGAGACACACTCACGCATGAACCACCACAATCACAAGAACACAGTCCACGAACCACAAAGAGACACACTCACACAGAACCACCACTACTACAGACACACTCACACATGAACCACCACTACCACAGAGACACACTCACACATGAACCACCACTACTAAGGCACACACTTACATGAACCAACGCGAGACACACTCACACCTGAAACACCACTATCACAGCGACATTCTCAACATGAACCACAAAGGACACACTCACACACGAACCACCACTACTAAGACACACTCACGCTGAACCACCACTACCACAAGAGACACACTCACACATGAACCACCACTACTACAGACACACTCACACATGAACCACCACCACAAGAAGACACACTCACACATGAATCACCACTATCACAACTGAAATTCTCAAACATGAACCACAAAGACACACTCACATGAACCACCACTACTACAGACACACTCACACACATGAACCACCACTACCACAAAGACACACTCACACATGAACCACCACTACTACAAGGCACACACACATGAACCACCACTACCACAGAACACACCACACGAACCACCACTATCACAACTGACATTCTCAAACATGAACCACAGACACACTCACACATGAACCACCACTACCACAGACACACACACACATGAACCCACCACTACCACAAGGCACACACACACATGAACCACAAGAGACACACTCACACATGAAATAAAAGAACACACTCACAAATGAACCACAAAACACACTCACAAATAAACCACCAATACCACAAGATGCACACTCACGCAGACCACCACTACCACAAGAGACACACCACACATGAACCACCACTACCACAAGGCACACACTTACACATGAACCAACGCTACCACAAGAGACACACTCACATGAACCACCACTGCGACAAAGAGACACACTCACACATGAAATAAAAGAGACACACTCACAAATGAACCACAAAACACACTCAAATAAAAACCACCAATACCACAAGATGCACACCACACATGAACCACACTACCACAGAGACACACTCACACATGAACCACCATACCACAAGAGACACACCACACATGAACCACCACTACCCCAAGGCACACACTTACACATGAACCACCGCATACACAAGAGACACACTCACACATGAACCACCACTGCGACAAGAGACACAGTCACACATGAACCACCATTACCACAAACACACTCACACACGAACCACCACTACCACAAGAGACACACTCACACATGAAGCACCAATACCACATGAGACACACCCACACATGAACCAACACTACCACAAGAGACGCACTCACACATGAACCACCACTAACCACAACTGACACTCTCACACATGAAGCACAAGAGACACTCATACATGAACCTCCACTACCACAAGAGACACACACTTACACATGAACCACCACTACACAAGAGAAACACACATGAACCACAAAGACACTCACACATGAACCTCTACCACAAGAGATACACTCCACATGAACCACCACTACCACAAGAGACACACTCACTCATGAACCAATAGAGACACACTCATACAGGAACCACCAATGCCACAAGAGACACACTCACACATGAACCACCTGTACCACAAGAGACACACTCACTCATGAACCACAAGAAACACTCACACATGAACCACCACTACACAAAAGAGACACACTCACACATGAACCACCAGTACCACAAGAGACAAACTCACCACAGAACCACCACTACTACAAGAGTCACACTCACACATGGACCACCACTACTACAACTGACACTCTCACACATGTAGCACAAGAGACACACTCACTCATGAACCACCACTACTACAAGAGACACACTCACATGAACCACCACTACCACAACTGACACTCTACACATGTAGCACAAGAGACACACACACACATGAACCACCACTATGACAAGAAACACACTCACACATGAATCACAAGAGACACACTCACACATGAAATAAAAAAGAGACACACTCACAAATGAACCACAAGAAACACACTCAAATGAACCACCAATCCACAAGATGCACACTCACACATGAACCACCACACGACAAGAGACACACTCACACATGAACCACAATCACAAGAGACACAGTCACACATGAACCACAAAGACACACTCACACATGAACCACCACTACTACGAGACACACTCACACAGAACCACCCACTACCACAAGGCAGACACTTACACATGAACTAACGCTACCACAAGAGACACACTCACACATGAACCACCACTCCAGAAGAGACACACTCTCACATGAACCACCACTACCAACTACATTCTCAAACATGAACCACAAGAGACACACTCACACATGAACCACCACTACCACAGACACACACACACGTGAACCCACCACTACCACAAGGCAACAATACTTACACATGAACCTCCGCTACCACAAAGAGACACACCTTACACATGAACCACCACTACCACAAGAGACACTCTCACACATGAAGCCCAAGAGACACACTCACACATGAGCCACCACAATCACAGAGACACAGTCACACATGAACCACAAAGACACACTCACACATGAACCACCACTACTACAGACACACTCACACATGAACCACCACTACCACACAAGGCACACACTTACACATGAACCACCGCATACACAAGAGACACACTCACACATGAACCACCACTGCGACAAGAGACACAGTCACATATGAACCACCATTACCAAAAAGACACACTCACACGAACCACCACTACCACAAGAGAACACACTCACACATGAAGCACCACACAAGAGACACACCCACACATGAACCAACACTACCACAAGAGACGCACTCACACATGAACCACCACTAACCACAACTGACACTCTCACACATGAAGCACAAGAGACACACTCACACATGATCCTCCACTACCACAAGAGACACACTCACACATGGACCACCACTACTACAACTGACACTCTCCACATAGCACAAGAGACACACTCACACATGGAACACCACTACTACAATGACACTCTCACACATGAAGCACCACACACAAGAGACACACCCACACATGAACCAACACTGCCACAAGAGACGCACTCACACATGAACCACCACTAACCACAACTGACACTCTCACACATGAAGCACAAGAGACACACTCACTCATGAACCACACTACTACTACAAGAGACACACTCACACATGAACCACCACTACCACAACTGACACTCTCACACATGTAGCACAGACACACTCACACATGGACCACCACTACTACAACTGACACTCTCACACATAAGCACCAATACCAAGAGACACACCCACACATGAACCAACACTACCACAAGAGACGCACTCACACATGAACCACCACTAACCACAACTGACACTCTCACACATGAAGCACAAGAGACACACTCACGCATGATCCTCCACTACCACAAGAGACACACTCACACATGAACCACCACTAACACAAGAGACACCACACATGAACCACAAAGACATCACACATGAAACACCTCTACCACAAGAGACACACTCACACATGAACCATAGAGACACACTCATACATGAACCACTAATGCCACAAGAGACACACTCACACATGAACCACCACTACCACAAGAGACACACTCACTCATGAACCAATAGAGACACACTCATACATGAACCACTAATGCCACAAGAGACACACTCACACATGAACCACCTGTACCACAAGAGACAACACCTCCACTATGAACCACAAGAGACACTCACACATGAACCACCACTACCAAAGAGAACACACTCACACATGAACCACCAGTACCACAAGAGACACACTCACCATGAACCACCACTACTACAAGAGAACACACTCACACATGGACCACCACTACACCACTGACACTCTCACACATGTAGCACAAGAGACACACTCACTCTTGAACCACCACTACTACAAGAGACACACTCACACATGAACCACCACTACCACAACTGACACTCTCACATGTAGCACAAGAGACACACACACACATGAACCACCACACAAGAGACACACTCACACATGAACCACCACTACCACAACTGACACTCTCACACATGTAGCAGAACACACACACATGACCACTACTAGAGAACACCTCACACATGGACCACCACTACTACAACGACACTCTCACATTGCACAAGACACACTCACACATGAACCACCACTACTACAACTGACATCTCACACATGTAGCACAAGAAGACACACTCACACATGGACCACCACTACTACAACTGACACTCTCACACATGTAGCACAAGAACACACACACATGAACCACCACTACTACAAGAGAACACACTCACACATGGACCACCACTACTACAACTGACACTCTCACACATGTAGCACAAAGAGACACACTCACTCATGAACCACCACTACTACAAGAACACACTCACACATGGACCACCACTACTACAACTGACACTCTCACACATGTAGCACAAGGACACACTCACACATGAACCACCACTACTACAGAGACACACTCACACATGGACCCACTACTACAATTGACACTCTCACACATGTAGCACAAGAGACACACTCACACATGAACCACCACTACTACAAGAGACACACTCACTGTGACCACCACTACTACAACTGACACTCTCACACGCTAGCACAAGAGACACACTCACTCATGAACCACTACTACAAGAGACACACTCCCATGAACCACCACTACCCAAATGACACTCTCACACATGTAGCACAGAGAGACACACTCCTCATGAACCACCACTACTACAAGAGACACACTCACACATGGACCACCACTACTACCCTGACACTCTCACACATGTAGCACAAGAGACACACTCACTCATGAACCACCACTACTACAAGAGACACACTCACACAGAACCACCACTACCACAACTGACACACTCACACATGAATCAGAGACACACTCACACATGAAATAAAAGAGACACACTCTCAAATGAACCACAAAATACCCACTCACACACGAACCACCACTACAAGAGACACACTCACACGAACCACCACAATACCACAAGGCACACACTTACACATGAACCAACTTACCACAAAGAGACGCACTCACACAGACCACCACTACCACAAGAGACACACTCACACATGAACCACCACTATCACAACTGACATTCTCAAACATGAACCACAAGAACACTCACACATGAACCACCACTACCACAGACACACACACATTAACCCACCACTACCACAAGGCACACACTTACACATGAACCACCGCTACCACAAGAGATACACTTACACATGAACCACCACTACCACAAGAGAACCTCTCACATGAAGCCCAAGAACACACTCACACATGAACCACCACTACCACAAAGAGACACACTCACGCATGAACCCACAAACACAAGACACAGTCACACATGAACCCAAAGACACACTCCACACATAGACCACCACTACTACAGACACACTCACACATGAACCACCACTACAAAAGGCACACACACACACACAGACATACACAAGAGACACACTCACACATGAACCACCATTACCACAAAATACACACTCACACAGAACCACTACCACAAGAGACACACTCACACATGAAGCACCAATACAGAGACACACCACATGAACCAACACTACCACAAGAGACGCACTCACATAGACCACCACTAAGCACAACTGACACTCTCACACATGAGCACAAGAACACACTCATACATGAACCTCCACTACCACAGAGACACACTCACACATGAACCACCACTACACAAAGAAACACTACAGACCACAAAAGACACTCACACGCAACCACCTCTACCACAGAATACACTCACACATGAACCACCACTACCACAAGAGACACACTCACTCATGAACCAATAGAGACACACTCATAAGGAACCACCAATGCCACAGAGACACACTCACATGAACCACCTGTACCATGAGACACACACCTCACTCATGAACCACAAGAGACACTCACACATGAACCACCACTACCAAAAGAGACACACTCACACATGAACCACCAGTACCACAAGAGACAAACTCACTCATGAATCACCACTACTACAAGAGTCACACTCACACATGGACCACCACTACTACAACTGACACTCTCACACATGTAGCACAAGAGACACACTCACTCATGAACCACCACTATGACAAGAGACACACTCACACATGAACCACCACTACCACAAGAGACACACTCACACATGAACCACCAGTACCACAAGAGACAAACTCACTCATGAATCACCACTACTACAAGAGTCACACTCACACATGGACCACCACTACTACAACTGACACTCTCACACATGTAGCACAAGAGACACACTCACTCATGAACCACCACTATGACAAGAGACACACCACACATGAACCACCACTACCACAACTGACACTCTCACACATGTAGCACAAGAGACACACTCATACATGAACCACCACTATGACAAGAGACACACACACACATGAACCACCACTATGACAAGAAACACACTCACACATGAATCACAAGAGACACACTCACATATGAAATAAAAGAGACACACTCACAAATGAACCACAAGAAACACACTCACAAATGAACCACCAATACCACAAGATGCACACTCACAAATGAACCACCACTACCACAAGAGACACACTCACACATTAACCACCACTACCACAAAAGACACACTCACACACGAACCACCACTACCACAAGAGACACACTCACACATGAAGCACCAATACCACAAGAGACACACCCACACATGAACCAACACTACCACAAGAAACACACTCACACATGAACCACCACTACCACAACTGACTCTCTCACACATGAAGCACAAGAGACAAACTCACACATGAACCACCATTACCACAAGAGACACACTCACACATGAAATATAAGAGACACACTGACACATGAACCACCACTATCACAAGACACACTTACTCATGAAATACAAAGACACACTCACACATGAACCACCACAACACAGAACACACTCACACATGAATCACAAGACCACTTTCTACTCTCTCAAACATGAAGCACAAAGAGACACACTCATACATGAACCACAAGAGACACACTCACACATGACCACAAAGAGACACACTCACACATGAACCACAAGAGACACACTCACACATGAACAATCACTACCACTAGAGACACACTCATACATGAACCACCACTACCACAAGAGACACACCCACACATGAACTACCAGCGATACACTCACACCTGAACCACCACTACCACAAGAGACACACTCACACATGAACCACTACTACCAAAAGAGACACACTCACACACGAACCACCACTACCACAAGCGACACCAACATAGAACCACAGGAACACACTCTCATGAACCACAGAGACACACTAACACATGAACCACCACCACCACAAGAGAAGTTCAACACTCACACATGAACCACCACTACCATGAGAGACACACTCACACATGAACCACCACTACCACAAGAGACACACTCACACGTGAACCACCACTACCACAAGAGATACACTCACACATGAACCACCACTACCCCAAGAGACACACTCACACGTAAACCACCAGTACCACAAGAGACACACTCACACATGAACCACGAAAGACACACTCACACATGAACCACCACTATTACAAGAGACACACTCACACATGAACCACTATTACCTCAAGAGACACACTCACACATGAACCACCATTACCACAAGAGACAGACTCATACATGAACCACAAGAGACAGTAATCACCGTTGGTTCTGAAGGAGGATGGACGGAATACAGCTATGTGTTTTAAGGTTCGCTTCTTAATATTCAGGTAACTCCAGAAGGACACGATCACCCTGTAAACCGTAACACAATATTAATTAAATTCATTATTGTTTGGATCACACTAATTATGGCAACTCGATTATTCAATAGTTATTGCCGTATTTATCCTATTCTTCACACGCTTTGTTCTCCTTTCCTATTATCTTACCGGCTCCTGCATAGGGTTACTAGGTACTCTTAACATTTTTTAGTAGTTCTATTTTTTCACTCAGAATACACAAAAGAACTATACTATGATAAGGATTGGGTAGAGTTAAGAAACGACAAGGAAATAAAGATCGAATTGTCATTTCTGATTACAGAAGTTGAGGCAGCTGTGAGCAAAATGAAAAATAAGAATGCTTGTGGGGTTGATGAGCTTCCAGCACAATTTATAAAACAAATGGTAACAAATGAGATCAAATTTTTTACTAAAATATGTAATTCTGTATACTTAAAAGGGACAATCCCAATGATTAAAAAAAAATGTTGTCTTACCTAAAAAGAGGGCAGGGCGGGTGTTTCCCAGCGGGTCGTGCCTAAACCCTTATAAATATTATAAATTAACCGAAAACCCAATTATTATTTAAATATAATAAACCTGAAAAACCCTGAAATATCTGTAAAATTCTGTAAAAGGTTAGGAAGAGGTCTACAGACGAAACAAATAGCAATGAATTGACAGATACACGTTCAAAAATCAATTCGAGAACAGTTTTTTTTGTTTTTTTGTTTTTACGTTCTTCTGGATTGCAATATCGGAAAGATGAGGCAGTGAGAGAACTAGAGTCAAATGTCAGTGTTTTGTGGAAATATCCTGTAATGAGTGTTGATGATATAAAAGAAAAAGTTTGAAACCTGTGTAGTAAATGTAACACAGGTGTGTCTGAGGGGCTAGTAGACCAATAACAACATTTAAAATGTATTCATTCAGCAAATTTTGAAAAGGACTTACCACCGTTTCAATTACTTAACAGTTTATATGGCAAAAATGTAAATGGCTTATTTCTAAATGCATGCACTGCGCTGAGAATATTTTGCACTCTTCCAGTTATGGATGCAGAACAGAACGCTTCTTCAGTATTCTGGGAAGAGTAAAAAATGTACTGAGATCAACTGTGTCAGTCGACTAAGCAGTTAGGTGTTTTGGCAATAGAGGCTCGTTTGGCAAAAAATAATTATTTTTAATAACATTATTTATTTGTTTGCTAACCGTAAGGGCCGAAGAATGCATTTTGAATAGCAGCTAAACTCGACTTCTGTTTGAATAAAATAGTTAATTAAAGGCTTCTGCTGTGTCCATTTTGTTCGTGAGTCGATTATACGAATTGTTGGCGTATTATTTGATATATGTATTTTATTTTTTAAATCTCTGAATCTAAAAATTTATTATTATGTGATGCTATCAGATAAATACATTCAAAATTTTTTTGCATTTTTTTTTGTTTCATTAAAAAAAATTGCCAGGACATTGTTGGTCTCTTTTTATTCATTTACCTGCACTCAACACCCTATAAATGTGCCGAATCCTGGGGCCGGGTTGACTGACCTACGCCCCTGCCTAAAAAAGCCAGGATCCTTGACTGCACCCAGTTTAGAACAATAAGCGTAATAATAAGAACAGAAGAACCTAAGAAAATAAGGAATCTGCAACAGGCCGGTTGGCCTGTGCACGGCAGCTCCTGTCGAGAGTTACTACCACTCTCTATCAACCATGAATCTATCTAGCCTCCTTTTACAACTTTCCAGCGTTTCAGCACTTACTACAAAATTGCTAAGCTTGTTCCACTCGTCCACCACCCTATTTGTGAACCAGTTTCTTCCTATCTCCCTCCTAAACCTAAACTTATCCAACTTGAATCCGTTGCTCCGAGTCCTATCCTGCTTGGATATTATAAGAACTTTATCTATATCCCCTTTATTGATTCCTTTCACCCACTTAAATACTTCTACCATATCTCCCGTATTCCTCGTTTTTCTAGGGAATGCTAATTTAGTTTCTTTAACCTATCTTGATATGGAAGGCTTCTAAGTCCCGGAATCATTTTCGTCATTCTTCGCTGCTCCGACTCCAGTGAATTGATATCCATTCTATAATAAGGGCACCAGAACTGAACAGCATAATCGAGGTGAGGCCTGACTAGCGCAAGATATATAAAACCTAATACTCTGTTTGCCTTATTTCGAACATTAACGCACTGTTTTCTAGGCCGTAGGTCCGGGCTTACAAATACCCCTAAGTCTCTTTCACAAGTCGACTTCTCGACGTTGATGTTGTTAAGGCTGTATACATTGTCAGTATTTGTTCTTCCAATATTAAGAACGCTGCACTTGCTGGTGTTGAATTTCATTTGCCATTTTTCTGACCACTCCTGCAGTTTATTTAAATCCTCCTATAGTGCATTTACATCCTGCCCTGGATTAATCTGCCGCCCTATTTTGGTGTCATCCGCAAACTTGCTTATGTCACTGCTGATCCCAGTATCTAGATCGTTTATGTAGATTATGAACAAGAGTAGGCCCAATACTGACCCCTGGGGAACCCCACTAGTTACACAGCCCCGCTCAGATTTAACACCATCTACGCTGACCCTCTGTGTTCTATCGGTGAGCCATGATTTTATCCAATTTAAAACTTTCCCCTCGATACCATGAGCCTTAACTGCTCTCAGAAGCCTCTGATGCGGTACTCTGTCAAACGCTTTGCTAAAGTCTAAGTAAATAACATCGTAATTTTAGTCATTATTTACTATCTCGAAAACTTTCCTAAAAAACGTCAGCCGATTTGTTAGACAAGATTTTCTCTTTGTAAATCCATGTTGAGAGTCGTAGATAAATTTGCTTTTCTCTAAATGCGATCGGATGCTATCTGCTATAATTGATTCAACATAACTTTAAGTACAATAAAGTTTAGAATAGAAAGCGATTTATCTGAAGAGCAAAATGAATTGAGAAAGAGAAAAGGAACTAAAGAAGCTATGTTAATTTTGGTTTGGGAATTTTGAGGATATGGCTTTAGAGGTCTAAAGAAATTTGTACATATGCTTTATTGATTTTGATAAAATCTTTTGTTAAGGTAAATCACAATTAACTTAGAGATAATGGAAAAATAAATATTAATGAAAGAGATGTTAGAATTTTAAGGATTCTTTACTGACAACAGGAGGCTACAGTGTTAGTAAATAATGAACTTACTAACTGGTTCGCAGTAAGACAGGGACTAAGACAAGTCTGTGTTCTATTTTCATCATTGTATAATATATGTTCAGAATTCTTAATGAGAGAAGTTATAAGTGATAATGAAGGACTAGAAGTTAATGGTAAAGTAATATCAAATATATGCTTTACAGTGGAAAAAGTTAACAAATATGTGTTGAGAGTTAATGGTGTAAAGACAAAAGTCATGGTTCTTTTCAAATTTGAAATAAATTTTAAAATAAAAATCATGGTGGGCAATAGGGAACTTAAACAATTGGAAAATTTTATGTGTTTGGGAAGTAACATAAGTTATGATGGTAGATGTACAGAAAAAATTAAAACAAGCAAAAACAGCATTTAATAATCGAAAAGCCATAATGAAAAGGGTCATTAACTTAAACTTGACAATAAGGCTACTGAGAGGCTTTATATGACAAGGACTGATGTATGGGTCAGAAGCGTGGACACTTACAGCAAACACCAGACAGAGGTTGGAGGCCTTTGGAATGTGGTGTTATAAGCGAGCTAAGAATAAGCTACACTGACAGGAAAACAAATGAAGAAGTACAAAGATTAGCAAAAACGTCAAGAGAAATACTTAAAATGCATAGAAAAAAAAAGATAAAATTGATACTTTGGTCATATAATTAGGGATGAGGGGATAATAACAGAAATATTAATGGGTAAAGTTGAGGGTAGGAGAGGCAGGGGAAGGCAGAGATTAGGATGGATGAATTAAATTAAAAACTGGGTCTCCAGAGAGTTACAAAACCTTAGAGGATTGGTAAAAACAGCCCGAGAACGTTTAGAGTGGTGGACTGTGGTCGCCAACCCTTAGATACGAGAACGGTATTATGATTATATGGCTCTTATGTTAACACGATTATTTGTAACTCTAATCCAGTCAATTAACTGTTTAGTTCTTTCATAATAATAAATTCTAGGTGAAGGCTGGATCTTTGCAACATCGCCCGGGGAAATTTACATTATGGGATAGTGTTTTATTAAATAATTTTAATTTAGATCAGCCTTAATATTCATTGTATTCAGATAGATATTCATTACATTCCCCCGTATTAACCCAGTCTCAAGATTTACTTAATAGCACTTATCAATTTTACATTATTCATAAGATATACAATTTTGTGTAAGTGCTCTGGCGGGTGATGCTGCCTCCCGACCTGCGGCTTCCTTTCTTTCGTTTTTAGCAGCAAATGGAAAGATCTCGGTTCTCGATCATACTACTTTTTACTTCAATACATAATAGCGGTTTGTGAATCGTTTCCTAGCGCTCTAGGGTTTAGGGAGGTGCTGTGAGACTCTTGGGGTCTGGCTAGTCACTAATCTCAGTGCGTTTGAATGTATCATCCGAGAGAGAATTGTATGTAATGAGTCATTGCAAGCTTGTTATTTGAGATAAAAAGATGAAGTTTGATGCATCAGCATCATAACTAAATTATATGCAAGTAGTTTTAGTAAGTAATCGCGATTAAATAATTATTTCTATACGTAAGTGTAAGTATAACACACAATTTTTGTTTACCCTTCAAACATAGGTTGGATGCTTATATGAGCAATAGCGGTTGGGTGTAAACGGGACTGCCCAGTATGGGCCAATAGGCCCGCTGCAATTTCCTCCATTCTTATGTTCATATATAACCTCATATTTGTTCTTTACTACACTCCACATATACGTGTTGCAGAACATGTAGCCACACACCAATATCGCTTTCTAATTATTTCACACATGTTTTAAATGTTATGGACAATACTAATGTTTACAATTGATACATGTTTATACATAATTTGATAAAATATTTTTGTGGTTTCATTTAACCAACAATCATGCCAATAAAACAATCTTGATGCTCTGTGTGCATGTGTTTGTGTGTGTGAAATGACGAGAAATTGATCCACATTTACATTTAGTTTGGGTAGATATATGGGTGCGGGGCCCGGGGCAACTCAGCCACTGCGGGGCCCCAGAAAAAAAAAAAAAAAAAAGTATTTCCACAAAACTCAAAAGGCAAGAGTCACAGCTCACAGGACAGGACACAATCTGAACTCACTGATTGCTGACCCTGGTGGACTGGCTGTGTGGAGTGGAGTGCAATGGATTATGGAGTCAGATTATGCGGTCAGAGGAACCCACCCCCACCAACCCCCATGGGACTGTCGCTATAGATGGTATGGTCACGGTTGCGATGTTGGCGTAAGCCGTCAGGTCAGATTAACTAGTCAATAGGTAATGTGTCCGAGGTCACTGGGTCTAGTGCTGCACCCGGCGGGGCCCCCACACGCGCGGGGCCCTGGGTGGTCGCCCCTGTTGGCCCCCGTATAGGACGGGCCTGCACATAGGCATTTGGATATAGTTACACGGAAGAAGGGAAATAAGGGTAATGGTTGGGTGTGGTGGATACATTGTGCTCCGGCACTATGCTCAAAACGACGTATGGGAGAGCTATCTCGGACGCTAAATTGATACATATTTTTATGAAACATCTTAAATACTAAGGGTGAAGCTTGATGTTACACACACACACACACATGACATTACAGAGTAAGTTACCTCTCTTGTTTCGCTTGTGTGTTGGCTGGTTTGGAGTTGCTTCGTTCGAATCTCGCTTTCGAAATTACAAAGATATTTGAAGGGTATAAAATGCAATATACTAATACATATTGCCATCTACACATCCATTCTATGACTGCTTACTATTCTACATAGCAAGATGATTAAACATGACAGACTGATAACGAAGCCTTGAAGGGTTCATAACTTGTGTGTTCGTGTGTTTGATGCTCCGTGATAGTTAGCGTGGCCTGCCGTTCAGAAAGGACCCGGTCCTCAACTCCGGCCCGACCTGGATGGGCTAGAAATTGTGGTTTCCGAGTGTACCTTTGTCATCTCACCACTCACCTTTTGTTTGTGCTGTTTTTGTTTTTCAACTACTTCTTCTTTTGTTGCTCCCAGTTCGACTTGCACCTCATGAGACGCATCATCCCATCTGCTACACATCACTCGCAGAGTCTCATATCGTTCATGAATTTTCCTGTCGATTTCTTCCTGCAGCTGCTATAGTTGTTGCTTCTGTTCTTCTCTGTGTTCCTACAGCTGCTCCTTAATTTTCACTTGCAGCTACACATTTTCATGTTTCTGCTCTTCTCGTTGTTCTTGCAGTAGTTGTTTCTGTTCTTCTTGTTGTGCTTGTAGCTGTTCTTGCAACCTTGTTTGTTGCTCCTTCTGTTCTTCCCGTTGTGATTGTAGGAATTGCATCAGATCAGCAATGGAAATCTCCCCTTGCTTGGCCTGGCTTCTGGTCTGGACACCTTCACCTTCCATCTTGACTGTTATCTCACTGCTAGGCTATCCCTACTCCTGACACCAGTGTTACAACCCACCTCCTTTCACAGCTTACCCAGCTTCCACCACTGGTACCAGCGGCCAGGGTCGTATGTACAGAGCAATAGATATCTCACAAGAGTTGTCAAATTACCACTGGCTGTCCCGCCAGTCTCCATTAATTCCCCGACGATCGGTATCAGTGTACAGACAAACAGCAGGCGGGTAGATTTTCACTAGGTTACAGAAACACTTTTATGCACTGTAGTCTTCTTTAATAAACAGTGATCCTTCACAACACTGCTGACAGGGTAATGTCTTCACAGCTTAACTCCACACTTCAAATCTATAGTCAGCACACTACCAGTGTACAATTCCGTAGTCTTCTCACTTTATATTAATCACAACAACTCCACAATACTTGCACAACAATTGTCTTCACTTGTTCACCTAGGCTTAGTCTTTACACTAGGAACAAAGGCGAGCAACTCACTAACTCTAGGCAGCCCCCTCCAGCTTATATACTGTTCGTCAGATGCCTAGAATATTCTAGCGTTGCTCAGACGCGGGAGGTCGGCTCGAGACCCTCCTGGAGAATTCTAGAATGATCTAGGCTTACAATAAGAGGTAAATCAGAAAAAAAATGATGCAAAACATTCTAGAATATTCTTACACAATTAATACTTCAATATCATCAATATATACACGAAAATTTCATTAAATTTACCATAAATAACTGCTGCATGGGACAGAAAACAATAAAAACACCTAATTTACAAGATTATAATTCGAGATTATGCCTCGGCATAACAATATTAAATGATCTCTGCGCACCACTGTCTAGCAGTTTATTCACCGCCGGTTACTTGAGTCATCCCAGGTCTCTCAGACACTCCACATGTGTGTTAACGAACATCTTTATAACTCGCTTCAATTATACTAACATTCATCACTCATAGTGCTGGTTATGGTCATATGTTAATTATGCAAAGACTATTTTCTTAACCCAATAACTACGACATACATTCTTGAATGATAATCAGAGGAGTGTGACATTATATTATTATTATTTTTTTTTTTACGGGGATTAGCCCACCCGGGAACAGGTCACTGACCCACATCAGGGCCTGGGGGGCAAAAATAAAATATAATAATAATAATAATAAAAATAATAAAAATAATAATAAATATTATTATTATTATCATTTCTATAATAATTAATAAAATTTAATAAACAAATAATAAAAATATAAATAAAATAATAATAATAATAATAATAATAATAATAATAATAATAATAATAATAATAATAATAATAATAATAACAATAATAATCATAATAATAATAATAATAATAATTGAGTGTATATTATGTATGCTGTATTATATATTATGTATGTATATTATGTATGTGCTCCATTTATATACATTATTTATTCAGCCTAGCTAGCAGCGTGTGGCAATGTAATTACCATGTCCCACATGCTTAATTAATGTGCCTGGCGACATATGGAAGCTGTTAATGTATCACTTGCCATACGTCACCTAGAGAGCAGTTGACCCCCGGACAGAGTAAGGAGCGCTACTTCCCTTGTGTACATATCTGTTATCCAGTAAATAGAACCTATAAAACTATACAGGTGTTTGTGTTCGCTCCTGTATATAGAACCTGGTACTCAGAACACGAACAATAATAATAATAATAATAATAATAATAATAATAATAATAATAATAATAATAATAATAATAATAATAATAATAATAATAATAAATAAACACAAAACGAGTTAGAGAGGGCCAAGGAAGATATCTTGAAATTAAAGGAACAATTAGCGAGGATAAAGGAAGAAACGAGGCAAGGAAAGCCGGTAACTGACGAAAACTCAGGCGAATGGAAGGTTGTGAGGAGAGGGATGACCAAACTGGTGGCGAAAAAACACACCAAGGATACGACAACAACAGCTAAGAGTACCAACTCTTTCAGTCCCTTGATAGCTGAATTAGACTTTAGTATAGTCAGGGAAAGGGCTGACAAGGAAGGTACGAAAATCTTGATTGTTGGCGGCTACCAAGTACGGTACATGGACAGAGTTTTTGTGGTAAAGATAAAAATAGGATGAGGGAATGTTTGCCAGGAGGTGGGGTGGGGGATATAGTTGACAGGATGGACAACATCTTGTCTGGTAAGGGGAACAAACCCATTATCTGCCGTAGTGCAGGAGGCAATGATATTGGACGGTGTAGGAGTGAGGAGCTTCTTGATAAGTTCAAGACAGCTATAGAACGTATTAGGTTGAAGGGAGGGATCCTTATCATATGTCCTGAATAGAAGGAGAGTTGGCAATGAATGATTGTCAAAGGCAGTTTGTGTCAACGGCCGTCTTGACAGATATTGCAAGTCAATATCATTCCCATTCATTGACAACTGGTACAACTTTTACGGCAGAAGGGACATTTATGCTAGGAATTGGTTGCATCTGTCTCGGGATGGGGTGGCAACCTTGGCTGGGTCACTGGAGAGGGCAGTTGAAAAGATGTCAAAGTCTTTAAACTGCTAGGGAAACATGTGAGCAAAGGGTTGGAGGAGACTGCAGTGGGAGAGGGTAAACAAAGTGAAAGGTTACAGGGAAATAGTGCTAGGAATTATGACAAAACTAAGTTAGGCAGGGAGTAAAAACCTAAACGCGACAAAGAGAGGACTCAGAACACGACTAATTTAAATGTTTACTATGCAAACAGTAGAAGTATGAGAAACAAAATGGATGATATTAGGGCCTTGGTATGTACCGAAAAAATCGATATAATAGCATTCACCGAAACATGGATAAACCTTGACTCACGTGAGTTACCTGTCGAATACCAGATTGCAGGTTACAAATTATTCCACACCGATAGGCACATTAGGAAAGGAGGCGGAGTAGCAATCTATGTCAGGGATAATCTGAAGTGTAAAATAAATAAGGAAATAAAAACTGAGCCGAATACAGAAACAATTTGGATACAATTAATTGATGGTAGGGAAAAATTAATCACAGGAGTAATATATAGACCTCCTAACCTTGATAGCATTAATGAGCGACTTATTTGGGACGAAATGTGCAGGGCTTCCATACATAGCAAAGTCTGTATAGTAGGCGATTTTAACTTTAGCCAAATACATTGGACTGACCTTACGGGTAACTCAGAATCAGAGGATTTTCTTGAAACGATCCAGGACTGTTTCCTGAGTCAACATATAACCGAACCCACCCGGGGTAATTATGTACTAGATTTAGTTCTGTCAAACAGAGAAAACCTCATTTGTAATGTCGAGGTAGGGAACGAACTTGCAAACAGCGATCACAAAGAAATTAGATTCCAGTTAGAATTTCAGGACAGCCGTAAGGAAAATTCCACTAAAATCCCAGATTTCTGAAGGGCAAACTTTGATAGTGTGAAGAGGCAGTTGAGAGAGGGGGTATCATGCTTGGGGGTGAACTACATGACCTCACATGAGGTGACCTCACTCAATGTCCCCACAGAGGGCGACCTCACCCTACCCTTAGACCTGATGGTTGAGATTGACTTGATAACGAGAGCTGAGGTTGCCGAGTTCCACGACAATTTAAATAATGAGTTACTTAATGCACAAAGGCAGAACATACCATACATAAAACTCAGATCAAACAACAATGACCCTAAATGGATAAATAATTAGTTAAAGAACATTATTGGACAAAGGAAGGCTATAGGTAGGAAAATAAATCGTGGTGAAGTTTACCTTCGAGATATAAGGTATTGGCCTGTAGGGTTAAGACCGAGATAAGAAAAGCCAAGAGGAATAATGAGCTGAAGATAACAAGGGAGGTAAAGTCAAACGTAAAGGGAGTCTATCAAATGTATCAAACTAAAACACGAGAAAAGATTGGACCAATACAGTCAGATACCGGCGAGCTAACTGATGATGACGGAGAAATGAGCAATAATCTGAATAAATATTTTTCAGCAGTTTTCGCCACCGAAAATTTAAACATAATACCCGAAGCTCCGACTCTATACAGAGATAGTGAAGAAAATAAATTAAGCAAGATAGTAGTGACTAGTAATGATGTTAGTAAGCAAATAGAAAAACTAAAGCCTAATAAGTCACCAGGACCCGATGAGATAATTTATTTGCCAGAGTATTAAAGGAATGTAAGGAAGAGCTTAGTATGCCCTTAGCAAAGTTGTTTAACATGTCCTTAAAAGCAGGTGTAGTACCAGAATCCTGGA
This sequence comes from Homarus americanus, assembly GCF_018991925.1. Taxonomy (NCBI): domain Eukaryota; kingdom Metazoa; phylum Arthropoda; class Malacostraca; order Decapoda; family Nephropidae; genus Homarus; species Homarus americanus. The sequence goes on from NW_024723541.1 coordinate 5,219,959, forward strand.
GAATAGCGGATGTAATACCGATTTTCAAGAATGGAGATAAATCACTATTCTCTAACTACCGTCCAATCAGTCTAACATCAATTGTAAGCAAATTACTGGAAGCAATTATTTCAAACTCTATTCGAAATCACCTGGAAAAGCACAAGTTGATCAATGATTCCCAACATGGCTTCACTTGCGGGCGTTCATGTCTAACTAATTTATGCACATTCTTTTCATCTGTTTTCGATTGAGTGGACGAGGGGCACAATTATGATGTGGTATATCTCGACTTTAGCAAAGCCTTTGACTGAGTCCCCCATGAAAGACTGATAAGAAAAGTGGAGGCTCCCGGCATTAAAGGTGATATTCTAAAATAGATTAGGGCGTGGTTACACGACAGGAAACAGATTGTCAACATTAACGGCACTAAATCCGATTGGAGCAACGTCACTAGTGAGTTCCCCAAGGCTCAGTACTTAGACCATTATTATTTGTTATAGATATAAACGACATAGATATCGGCGTAGACAACAACATAAGTAAATTTGCTGATGACACTAAAATAGGGAGTGTAATTAAATCTGATGAAGACTCCGCAAAACTAAAAGAAGATTAAACAAATTTTTCGAATGGTCTGAAAAATGGCAGATGAAATTCAATGTGGACAAATGTAAAGTACTCAGTATAGGAGATGTAAACACGGAAACCAGATACCAGATGAACTACGATATTATTGAGAAATCCGACTGCGAGAAAGATTTAGGAGTAATGATAAGTAGGAATCTTAAACCAAGTAAACAATGTGTATTTGCATGAAACAAGGCTAATAAAGTACTTGGGTTCATTTCAAACGAGTGTTAGTTAAAAGACTAGCGAGGTCATCCTAAAACTATATCTTGCGCTTGTGAGACCTCACTTGGATTACGCAGTTCAATTCTGGTCACCGTATTACAGAATGGATATAGAATCCTTGGAAAGAATTCAGAGGAGAATGACAAGGCGAGTCCCGAGCATTAGGAACCTTGAGTACAGAGACATGTTAAAGCATCTTAATTTACACTCCCTCGAGAGACGTAGAGTGAGGGGCGATATGATAGAGGTGTATAAATGGAAGTCAGGGCTGAACAAAGGGGACATTAGAAAGGTACTCAAACTATCCAACCAGGATCAAACTCTTAACAATGGTTTTAAATAAGACAAATTTAGATTTAGGCGCGAAACAGGTATACTTTGGTTTGTAAATAGAGTAGTGGACGATTGGAACAAGTTACCAATTTTTTTTTTTTTTACGGGAATTAGCTGACCTGGACACAGGTCAAACGACCCACAACGGGGCCTGGGGGCGAAAAATAGGAACAGAAGGAAATTGAAAATACTGTAAAGAAGAAAAATATTATACTGTGTTAATCTACACCACGAAGATGAAGGAAAACCAGCTTTTTAAAGTGAGACAGATTGTATAAGTATGGAAATACAGAAGAAAGCAGAGCATTCCATAGTTTGGCTGTGTGAGGAAGGAAGGAGGTACTATAACGGGTTATTCTCGAGTGATCGACATCCACAGAGAAACGGTGGGCACCGCTGGTAAGACGTGTGTTACGAGCCCACGGCCTAAATGGCGGCACACAGAATGCCAAATCCATCGAACATTGCCCGTTAAAGTACCTGTAAAAGAGAGAGATTGAAGCAAGATTGCGGTGAAGGGAGGACCGGTGGTAGAAGCGGTACCGTTCTTGCCTCGCAAGCAAGATGTCACAGGTTCGATTCCCGGGCCGGTGGAAGTTGTTTGGACTTACTTCCTAGACCCCATTAGTCCCTGTTCACCTAGCAGTAAAGTAGGTACCTGTTGTAAGTCGAAAGTTGCGAATTCGTATTCAGGGAGTTGTAGGAGCTTCCAATAACTTGATGACATAAAATACTGACTCTGCAGGCTTCTTCGCCCTTGACTCTTCAGGCTTCTACGCCCTTGACTCTTCAGGCTTCTACGCCCTTAACTCGTGAGACATAAAGGCAAGCATGAACTTAGCATGCTTCCCTGTTGGGCTCTGTAAACGCTTCTGCGCTTCACCTTACATAAAGATGTAGGGGGGTTCCCAATAAAAAAAAAAAAAAATTGCGGGGGAAGAAAAAGGGAAGAGAAATGGTCGACTAAAGGAGGAGAGTTAATAAGACGAAATGCCTTTGATTCCACCCTATCTAATAGTTGGACAGAAGAAGAGCCACCCCAGATATTAGAGCAGTACTCCAAGTTAGGACGAATGAATCCCTTTAAACTTGTAGCAACTGCTCAGGAGTGAAGTAGCTACGGAATCTGTACAGCATTCCCAACTTTCGGGAGACAGCTTTAGCTATATTAAGGATGTGTGATTTCCAGGTTATATTAGAGGAAATGGTGAGGCCTAGCATATCTATTTCAGAATTTGGCAGGATGATAGCATCCTAAAATGTAATTGGTGGGAGATCATCTAATTTAGAAAGTGTAACTGGTAAATACTGAGTTTTATTTCTATTGAATTTAACCAAGTTTGTACCTCTCCACTCAGAGATGTTGCACAGATCCACATTGATAGAAGTAATGATATCAGCTCTAGAAACAGATCTAGTTTGAGATTTAGGAGGAAGGGTAAAATGTGAAGAAGAGTGAAGAGTCGAATCATCAGTGTAAGAATGGATAGAATTAGTTGTAGTGTGAAGTAAATCATGAATTCGAATACGCTGGATAGCTACAAACATAGGTTGGATGGATATATGAGCAATAGGGGTTGGGTGTGAATGGGACTGCCCAGTATGGGCCGATAGGCCCACTGCAGTTTCCTCCATTCTTATGTTCTTATGTTCCTGCCATGTGGCGCCCAAATATGGTGTGGTCAGTATTTCATCATACCACTTGAGTTACTAGGAAGCAATTTTGCGTTAGCCCATTTGTTGTTGTATGTGTAATCAATGTTATAATATTTATTTTAGTTGATATTAATTACCTTTGGCTTCCCATAAATATCTCTAACGTTCTCTCATTTATAACCTTGTCTCAAACCTTGTATAGAAGTTAACGTAAGCTTATGAATTAAACGAAGGTCATCTGCACATGTGCAGGTGGGCGGAACTTATTGTGCTGGCTGGGTCAGTACCACTGCTCACAACTAGGGCTTCCCTGTCTCACACTATCCTTGCCTGAGTGTAGAAGTCCCTCCTCTCCTCCTGCCTTGTCTCGTCCTTGGCGTGGTTCTGGACATACTGTAGATCTGCCTCTGCCCTTTTCTCTCTTTCTGTGCCACCATGTGGCTTAAGGTTTGTGAATCCTTTCCTAGTGAATGTTACGTAGGAGTCAGTGGTGCTTATAATGAACTCCAAATTAGGTAATAAGTGCATTAGCTGTATATTATAGTTTGAGAAGTACATTTATATTATGTCTTGTACCTTTAGTTTGTAAAAATACTTAATTAAGGTGGATATATCTGGGTGTTTCTGTTGGTCATTTTCGCCCAGGATTTTATTCTTCAGGCATGACTAGGTATTTGGGAACACCGAAAGAGAATCTTATAAAGTGTACCTTACTTAAAGCTAGCCATAGCAGTATATCTCTATTGTCCAGCTCTGTGTCTTTTCGGGTAAGCTTGGGTGTGACATAGGTTGTGATATTGCTGAAAGTGTCCAGATTTTTTTCACGATCTCTTCCTTTGCATTTAACCATCATAACATCTCCCGAACCTCTTATCGTCTTTGGAGTTTTTCACAAAATATTTCTGAAGCCTAGTCTTCACTGTTATTAATTGGTGCATGAATCTGACTTATTTCCAAGTCTATGGCTGGAACAGTAAATTTAACGTATGAAAATACCTTCTTCAATTCGCGATTTTCGCTGCCTGAATACATTACATTACATAATTTATCACTTATGCTATTAGAACTTTTCATATAACTTCACTTAAACCCAATATAACTCATTGCAACTGTTTTATCTCTCGTTATAGCTTCCATTTTCTGTCCGGCCACTAGATTTGAGTTTGTGTTTTCTCCATCTAAGGCATAATGGACTTATATTAAAGTTCCAGAGCTATTTTCTTGCTCAGCTAGGAATTTCTAGCTCAAGCTGATACACTACTCACAAGTTTGGGTGGCAATGAACATCGTTTAAAGTATCTATCCTTAGGAGTGGGCTAAGATGAAAAATTAAGTGAGACAAGAAGCCCAATGCCTTTCCTCAACACATATGCAGAGTTTACCGACAAGGAAACTATCTCTGTTGGCCTATATGTTATAGGAAGGCACACACACCACTACCTCTGTTAGTGTGTGTTGTAGAGGAAGACACACCACTACCACCTCTGTTAGTGTGTGTTGTAGAGGAAGACACACCACTACCACCTCTGTTAGTGTGTGTTACAGAGGAAGACACACCACTACCACCTCTGTTAGTGTGTATTACAGAGGAAGACACACCACTACCACCTCTGTTAGTGTGTGTTACAGAGGAAGACACACCACTACCACCTCTGTTAGTGTGTATTACAGAGGAAGACACACCACTACCACCTCTGTTAGTGTGTGTTGTAGAGGAAGACACACCACTACCACCTCTGTTAGTGTGTGTTACAGAGGAAGACACACCACTGCCACCTCTGTTAGTGTGTGTTATAGAGGAAGACACACCACTACCACCTCTTCTAGTGTGTGTTATAGAGGAAGACACACCACTACCACCTCTTCTAGTGTGTGTTACAGAGGAAGACACACCACTACCACCTCTGTTAGTGTGTATTACAGAGGAAGACACACCACTACCATCTCTGTTAGTGTGTGTTATAGAGGAAGACACACCACTACCACCTCTGTTAGTGTGTGTTACAGAGGAAGACACACCACTGCCACCTCTGTTAGTGTGTGTTATAGAGGAAGACACACCACTACCACCTCTTCTAGTGTGTGTTATAGAGGAAGACACACCACTATCACCTCTGTTAGTGTGTGTTATAGAGGAAGACACACCACTACCACCTCTGTTAGTGTGTGTTATGGAGGAAGACACACACACCACTACCACCTCTGTTAGTGTGTGTTATGGAGGAAGACACACACACCACTACCACCTCTGTTAGTGTGAGTGTGAGTCACTGGGGGCAGGACATACCTGGCGGGGTTCCTGATGATGATAATGGCTGGCACATTGGGGTACTTTCTAAGGTGCTTTACATAGTGGCTTTTGGTAACAATGGTGTTTCGTGACTTCAATGAGTACCTCTCTCCCAGGAAACCTGAAAGTAGAAAAACGTGGAGTGTATATATATATATATACCTCAATATACCTCACTAGTTGGGATTCGAATCCTAGACCTCTGAAAGTGAATGTGAACATGGATCGCTACCACCGCACCACAAGGACAACAAAACCAATCCTAGGCATTGTTATATTCTACACACAGCCTGTTCAGCGTGCTTATTAAGCGCCGTGAACCTCGAATGGGGATTGCCCGTGCCAACTACGTAGTCGGAGTAGTATTTTACCAAATCCAGCTAGGAAACAGGAGGCTAAACATATATCTCATCAGTCCATATAGCAAGCGGTCTTGTTTGTACTGTATATGGAAGTCCGCGTGCCATTTGGACTGATGGTCAGCAAGCTCGCCTCGCAAGCGAGCTAACCCGGATTCGATCCCCGGGCAGGGTGAACTATGGGCAAGTTTCTTTACGTCATTTGCCTCTGTCTACCCAGCAGTAATTGGGAACCTGGATGTTAATCGATTTGTGGATCGTAATCTGGGGTAATGGCTAGCCAGTGAGCTTGGCGAGTTGTCTGGTCTTCTCGGACTATTCCTTGATACTGGGTCATGCAACTCGTTAACTCAGGGTGTGGATGTTGTGTTGGCGACAGTTTCTACACCTTAAACAAATTCATGCCTAGGTGGCCCTAGAACCGGCCATCTTCGTTACACGATGGGCAGCCATTATTATTATTATTATTATTATTATTATTATTATTATTATTATTATTATTATTATTATTATTATTAATATATATGATATATTCAGAAATTTTAATGTGATACTAAGAGACGTTAGAACAAATATGACCGATCTGCCGAAAAGGGAAACATAAGTAGGCCAGGCTGAAACACTCATGCCTCGTGGAGAGTTAAAACAAAGCCTCCAAGCAACGCCCTCAGTCAGGCGAAGGAAGCATTTTGAACTAGGCCTATAGAAATTTAAATGTACTTTATCGAATTAATGTAGACACGATTCATGAAGTTAAGGGACAATTATAAAATCTAAAGTTATTATGGATACTTTCCCAGTCTAAATATGGTACGTGTGTCCCAAAGAAACTATTAGAAATACCCGAAAGATGACGTCATGAGGGGAGGGGGGCAAGCGAGCGCCCTGAGGGATGCAGACGTTGACCTGGCCTTAGTAGTTCACGGTCATTAACCTAAACAAACGTCTAACTACGCTTTCCTTGGCGGAAAGCGACCACGTGGCCTCGTCACCTTCCCGCTCATTCATCCGTGTTACAAGTAAGTCCTTATTCGATCTCAGACAGTGTTTAGATAGGGGGGAGAAGAATTTAACATTAATTAACAAAGTACTCCTTTTGCAAGATCAGGAGACCACACTCGGTTGGTGGTTGATGGTTGGTGGTGATGGTGGTTTGGAAGACATAGCTGGCTACTCAATGGGTGGATACCCACCCGGCCGGCGAGTAGACAGGTGTCCCTACCTACTAAACTACCGTGACTGACCGCAGAGCTTGATTGTGGTCGATCTGGTTCATCGAATCAACCCACCTAGATTCATACAACACCACAAGAACCACCCACACATCTCCTCAATCAGCCAGTCAAAAATCTTACTAACGGTTAAGTAGAACCCTTCCCTCAGCTGGGCAGGGTTCACCTGGTTGTATTCGGAGCTGGCCTATATATATATATATATATATATATATATATATATATATATATATATATATATATATATATATATATATATATATATATATATATATATATACTGATAACTACAAGAAAGAAAAAAACACGAAGTTCCAGCGCTTTCGAGTAATTCACATCTTCAGGGTAGTACAGACTAAAGAGGAGTACAAAACAAGTTTGTGTATATACAGAGGAGGTGAGACCAGGTCCTTACTAGAAAATACGACACAGTGTAAATATTATATATATATATATATATATATATATATATATATATATATATATATATATATATATATATATATATATATATATATATATATATATATATATTAATATTAGAAATTCAGGTAATTTCAAACGCGCGCCATGGCATACTGGTTTTCAGTCGTCTGAGGGAGCCCTGGGTTGTGAACTAGTCCTATATGATATTAAATGTAATTTGCCGAATTAATAATGATGGGATTCATGAAGTTAGGGAGACTATTATTGAATTTGGAATTATTATAGATCGTTTATCAGCCTGAATAATGTTACGGGTGTCCCAGGAGTTATTAGTTAGGCGGAAAATATGTCGCGTAGGCCTAGCTGACGCCTTGAGAGGACACGAGGTTGGCTGGCTCTCAGTAACGCGAAAGCATTCGGATCAACAAGACGTCCTGCGTCCGTCACAGAAATAGTCCGTGGCTTATGCTGTGTTGCGCTATTGCAGTATAACAAGTAAGTTTCATTCTATCTCAGACAGGGTTTAGATTGGGCAGTGATAAAGTTAACAAGAGCTAACAGTGAGTTCATTTCAGGGTTTCCGTCAGAGCCCACTTGACTGCGAAATTGACTGCGAGAGTGATGACTGCGAGATTGGCTGTCGTTTGAGACTGCCGTTGATGATTGAGGGGCGATTGTCGCCGTTGGACCGATCAGTGTAGGCCTGTCACTGTTTAGCTGGGTATCAAAAGGATCTCTTGAGTGAATCTAGCGTCTGGGTGCCCAGCTGACGACAGGACGATCGTTGGGGTCATCAGCTCTTCTCTACCTCGGCTCTAATACCACATGTCTCCAGCAGCTTAGTGAAACCCTCTTACTACAGGAAGCTAAAGCTTCTCTCAACTATACAAGGTCTGATTGGCTCCTCCCTTCCGCTTCATGGATGTATTGGGGTAAAGTGAAGCAGCTGGTGATACAGGGCCGCACTCTGGGGCCAAGAGTCAGTGGAGTCTAGAGTACACTTTCCAAGGTGGAGAAAGGCTGATTTGGGCCTTAAACTACGGGTGCCTGTTGGTTGTGCCTTAAAGCGACTTCTGGTGCAGGTGGAATCTGTGTGTGTGTTAGGTTGAAGCATGGCTCACGGGTATTGGTGGACTCAGTAACTTCTAAATAATAGTGACAAAAATTTTTGTGTAGTTAATACTATTTTCAGTTACTTATGTATGCTGTGTGCATAATATTTCTTTATAATCGCAATCTCAGGTATAACCTTTGTTTCCCCAGAGTAGTGTTTAAGTTAGGGTTGGGAGGTGTGTATCTGTTGGAGAAATATAATTTTGTTGAGCGCCCTGAAGGCCTATTCAGAATTGGGTGCTTAAGCTCTGATTTTTATACCATTTTCTCAGTGCTGGATATAATTTTGGTGAGTGCCCTTAAAGCCTATTCATTGTAGAGTTATTAATTTCTATTCTTTTTATTACATTTCTCAGTGCTGGATATCATTTTGTTGAGTGCCCTTAAGGCCTATTCATTATAGAGTTATTAATTTCTATTCTTTTTTTTACCAGTTTCTCAGTGCTGGATATCATTTTGTTGAGTGCCCTTAAGGCCTATTCATTGTAGAGTTATTGATTTCCTATTTTTTTAATATCATTTTTAAGTGATTGATATTTTGTTGAAAGCCCTTAAGGCCTGGTTCATGTGTACAAGCAACATTTCTTAATACTTTAAACTTATTATCCTCTAATGAGGCATTGCCTGAGTTCTAATAATTTCCACATAGATAATAACTTTTATTCCCCCAAGGTAGTATTTTAAGTTCAGGTTAAGAAGTGCATATCGGTTACCACTATTTGATTTGTTTGTAGTGTTGGAGGATAGTATGTAATTTTTAAAATTATTCAATCTCTGATGTCTGATACGCTATTCTTCCACGGGTCACGGACAATTCATTTTGTTTAGTAAATTAAGTGCTCTTGTGCTGGTTTGGGATTACTCACTAAAGGGGTGCTTCCTGCAATTACCATCTATAATCTTTAATAAACCAAGTCCAATAGAAATTAAAGGTCCATAAATTCCGACGGTTACATATATATATATATATATATATATATATATATATATATATATATATATATATATATATATATATATATATATATATATATATATATATATATATATATATATATATATATATATATATATATATATATATATATATATATATATATATTATTTGACATGTCGTATTTTCTATTTTTTTTTTATAACATGCTTCAATGTTCCATATTATTCCTGTAATGATGTGTTATATTTACTATTATATAATCTATTCACCTTAACCTGTGCTGTTAAGGTTTTAACTGTTATTATTTGTTCAAGCCCATCTTATTTCTTCATTTAGTATTGTAACAAGCATTCTTTGTTTCTCTAACAACCATCTGCATCGTTTCACTGGCGGGTTTTTGGCGGGAATTGACCCTATATATAGTGGTCTACCAACTGACTGAGTTCAGTCCTCCTTGTCATTCAGTTCACGTTCTTTTGAGTGACACTTGTCACCTGTTACTTATACTTCATTTTATTTCTGTGCTGTTCCTGTCACCACCAATGTGGTATATCTATGTGAGTACCTATTTATGTCTCTTATGTGTCCATCAGTGCTTGCTTAGTTATATTTAAGTAATTCAGTGTTGTTTCACGATAGTTAATTTCAGTGTTAGTTATTTATATGTTTATGCAGTGTTAACGTAATCCTGTGCTATATTTTTATTCTATATATTTAAGCAGTTCTTTTGATGTTTCGATGTTTAATATCATTTGTGTCTTAAAAGTTTCGATAGTGAATCAATTTGTTGTGACAGCCTATGAGGCTCTTTATTGTGTTAATATTTAATTTAATTAAATTCTTAAAGGTTTACTTTATTTATTTTTATTCCTTTTTAATTTACTTCACCTTTATTGTTTGGTTACGCCTAGAACCTGGATATTAATTAAATTAAAGGCAATGAAAAAAAAATATATATATATATATATATATATATATATATATATATATATATATATATATATATATATATAATATAACCGCCAGTTGAGCCTGACCCACGAGCCCATGACTGTGACGGGAAAGCTACCTCTGGACCACCAGGTTACAAAGCAGTCCTTGACTCTGTTATATTTCACAAAGCCGGTTCAACGAGCATGGGCCGTGAACTCTTATGGGGACTACCCTATCCGTGGTGGTCAGAGTAACGTTTTACAAATCCGGCTGGTGCCCAGACTTCACATACAATCAACACCTCAATCCGCCAGGATTCGGACCTGACCCACGAGCCCATGACTGTGACCGGGAGCTACCTCTGGACCACCAGGATACAAAACAGTCCTAGACTCTGTTATATTTCAGACAAAGCCTGTTCAACGAGCTTATGGCGCCGTGAACCTCTAATGGGGACTACCCATATCCGTAGGTGGTCAGAGTAACGTTTTACCAAATCGGCGAAACAGTTCCATATATATTTCATTAGCCCAATAAAGCAGCGGACTTACATACAATCAACACCTCAACCCAGGATTCAGATCCACAGCACCTGGGTTTATTGGGCTAATGAAATATATATATATATATATATATATATATATATATATATATATATATATATATATATATATATATATATATATATATATATAAAATATTCAGAAATTTCAGAGTAATTTCAGCATACGCCATTGGCGATACTGAGTTTTCAAGGTCGTCTGAGGGAAGAGTGCTCCTACATAGCGAGAGGTTGGAACTAGGCCTATATGATATTAAATGTAATTTGCGAACTAATAATGATGCGATTCATGAAGTTAAGGACTATTATTGTGGAATATTATAGATCGTTTATCAGTCTGAATAATGTTACGGGTTGTCCCAAGGGTTATTAGTTAGGCGGAAAAATATGTCACGTAGGCCTAAGCTGACGCCTTGAGAGACCACGAGGTTGGCTAGCTCTCAATGTTAGCGAAAGCATTCGGATCAACAAAGACGTCCCTGCGCTTCCGTCACAGAAATAGTCACATGGCCTAGTCACCTGTGTTGCGCTATTGCATTATAACAAGTAAGTCTCATTCGATCTCAGACAGGGTTTAGATAGGGCAGTGATAAAGTTAACAAGAGCTAACAGTGAGTTCATTTCAGGGTTTCCGTCAGAACCCACTTGACTGCGAGAAATTGACTGCGAGAGATTGACTGCCGTTTGAGACTGCTGTTGAGGATTGATGACTGGCGATTGTCGCCGTTGGAACGATCAGTGCAGGCTTGTCACTGGTTAGCGGGGTAGCAGAGGCTCTCTTGAGTGAACGAGTGCTCCTGACAACTAAAACGATACGGGACCAGCATCAGCATTGGGTGATCAGTTCTTACCACGTGGGTGCACAACACCACGTGTCCTTGGTCAGATAGAAGTATTACCTACTGGCCATAGTCACCTGTTGGCGTTCTCTATTTCCCCCATGGACGCACTGAGAGTACACTGGAGGCTATCTGAGTAGATTAATGGTCACACACTGAGACCAGGAGTTGAGATACCTAGAGAAACATTTTATCTCCTTATTTCGGTATGTTGAATTGGGTGGAGCATGGTTCATTGGATAGGACCCAGTAACATCTCAATAATAGTGACAATATTTTGTGTGTAGTAATAGTTTTTAAATGATTTTGATAGTATTGTTTTTTGAATGTTTGTGTCACTAAGTAGAACTAGAGGATACTGTGATTTAATTCCTTTTGCATTTAATTTTTTATAATCTGGACGAGTATAACCTTTGTTCCCCAGAGAGTAGTTTTAAGTTAGGTTAGGAATTGTGCATCTGTTGGGGTGATATAATTTTTGGAGTGCCCTTAAGGCCTGTTCATTGTAGAGTTATTAATTTCTATTCTTTTTTTTACCATTTTCTCAGTGCTGGATATCATTTTGTTGAGTGCCCTTAAGGCCTATTCATTGTAGAGTTATTGATTTCCTATTGTTTTATAAAAATTTCTCAGTGATCGATGTTATTTTGTTGAAAGCCCTTAAGGCCTGTTTCATGTGTGCAAGCAACATTTCATAATACTTTAAATTTATTGTTGCCTGAGTTTCTAATAACTTCATATCATGTATAACTTTTATTCCCCAGAGTAGTGTTTTAAGTTCAAGTTAAGAAGTGCTATATTGGTGTACCATTATTTGATTATGTTTGTAGTGCTGGAGGAATATAAGTGTCTAAATTTTACAGTTTGTCTCATTCATCCCAGTCACAGACGCTATCCTTCCACGGAGTCTGGACAGTTCATTTTTGTAGTAGAATTTAAGTGTTCTTGTGCTGGTTAGGTTTTTCTCAAAGTGGCTTCCACTGGAATGCAGAGCAAAGCTTAATAATATTGTCCCTAGTGTCATTCAAAATTGAAGAAATAAATGAATCCTTCCATTTCTTGATAATAGCTATCATGAGAAATGTAAAACTATAAATTTAAGGAATATAGAAAGCCCACACAGGTAGACAGTTTCATTCACTTTTATCAGATCACCTTGAGTCTACCAAAATGTCAGTTTTTCACTATGTTCTAAAGTGTCTGCTTGTATTGTGACTCTGAATTTATTGACGATGAATTGAGAAACATTCGTTCTATTGCACAGAATCTTGGGTACCCTTCTGTGTTTGTTATTCGTTGCATTAAAAAGGGCTAAAAAATCCTTTCATTCCTCTCAAACCAGACAAGTTCTACTTAAGAATATTTTTGACTCTGCCCTATCGTAATGAATTTGTCCCGTTAGTTCGGTCCTCTGCTTTAAATGTTATTGTTGTTTTCAAGTATGACTCAACCATTGCAATATGTTGTAAGAATAGCCCAGGTTTGAATGTTAAATGGAAGTGTTTGTTGTATTCCATGTGGCAAATGTAATTGTAATTATGTGGGTCAGACGGAAAAACACTTGCAGCTCGATTCAAACAACATAAGTATAATATCAGAACTGTATCTGAAAGCAGTGCCTTGTTCGTTCATGTTAGGAATAATAATCCTGCCCCATTACTTGGGAAAAAAGCTTAGAAGTATTCTACTCATCTTGTGTCACAGAAAAGACTTCTGGTTGAAGCTAGTTTGATTAAGGAATTAAAATCAATAAACTTAGTGATGGTCAGTTCCAAAACTGATATGTTGCATAAATTTGTTGTCCAGTGGCCCAAGGTTAAAAATGCTTTGAAAACTTTTGATCTTGATGTATGATAGTTATTTTGTGGGTCCTTTTTTTCTGACCTGACCTGTCTAGTCACGTCACCATCTCTTAAGCTTAATAAGTCACTGGTCCCGATGAGATATTTGCCGAGTATTAAAGGAATGTAAGGAAGAGCTTAGTATGCCTTAGCAAAGTTGTTTAACATGTCCTTAAAACAGGTGTAGTACCAGAATCCTGGGGATAGCGAATGTAATACCGATTTTCAAGAAGGGGGATAGATCACTATCCTCTAACTACCGCCCAATCAGTCTAACATCAATAGTAGGAATTACTGGAAGCAATCATTTCAAACTCTATTCTGAAATCACCTGGAGAAGCACCGATTGATCAATGATTCCCAGCATGGCTTCCAAGCGGTTCTTGCTAACAAATCTATTAACATTCTTTATCAGTTTTCGAATCAGTGGACGAGGCTACAATTATGATGTGGTATATCTCGACTTTAGCAAAGCCTTCGACAGAGTCCTCACGAAAGACTAATTAGAAAGGTAGAAGCTCATGGCATCAAAGGTGACATCCTTAAATGGATTAGGGCGTGGTTACAGGACAGGGAAACGGTGAGCATTAAGGCACTAGAGTCCCATTGGAGCAACGTCACAAGTGGAGTTCTCAAGGCTCAGTACTTGGACCATTATTGTTTATTATATACATAAACGACATAGATATTGGCATAGCAGCAACATAAGTAATTTGCTGATAACACTAAATAGAGCGTGTTATCAAATCTGACGAGGACTCGGCAAAACTACAGGAAGATCTAAACAAATTTTTCCAATGGTCTGAAAAATGGCAGATGAAATTCAATGTCGACAAATGTAAAGTTACTCAGTATAGGAGGTGTAAACAGAAACCAGATACCAGATGAACAACGATGCCATAGAAATCCGACTGCGAGAGAGATTTAGGAGTAATGATAGTAGGAACCTTAAGCCAAGTAAACAATGTGTTTTTTTGTTAACAAGGCTAATAAAGTACTTGAGTTCATACAAAGGAGTAATTAGTTACAAGTCTAGCGAGGTCATCCTAAAACTGTATCTCTTCTTGTGAGACCGCACCTGGATTACGCAGTTCAGTTCTGGTCACCGTATTGCAGATGGATATAGAATCCTGGAAAGAATTCAGAGAATGACAAGACTAATCCCGGGCATTAGGAACCTTGTATAGAGACAGGTTAAGCATCTTAATTTGCACTCCCTCGAGAGACGTAGAGCGAGGGCGACCTGATAGAGGTGTATAAGTGGAAGGCAGGGCTAAACAAGGGACATTACAAAGGTACTCAAATTATCCAACCAGGAGCGAACTCGTAACAATGGTATTAAATTAGACAAATTTAGATTTAGGCGTAAATAGGTAAACACTGGTTTGGAAACAAGTGAGTGGATGAATAAGACAAGTTACAAATATCATCATTACTCGAATATTGAATTGCTTCAAACATAGGTTGGATGCTCATATGAGCAATAGGGGTTGGGTGTAAACGGGACTGCCCAGTATGGGCCAATAGGCCCGCTGCAGTTTCCTCCATTCTTATGTTCTTATGTTAATAACGGTAAGTTACAATAGATGCCCATTTTTTATAGTAATGTGTACGATTTTCGCCTCTATAACCAGTGGTTGCTGGGGTCGGTGATCAATAATGGCTTTCGCATTTTTGCCTGTGGGGGCTCGGGGAGGTGGTGGAGGGAGTGATTTGCTACCTGAACGCCTGGGAACTTTTAAAGTGAATGAGAAAAAAGACCCTAAAGCTAAGAGACAAAGCCACAAGAAGCGTGCCTACTCGGTTAAGGATAAAGAACAGTTTGTTGAGCTCATTGAAAGTGGTGCACGGAACATTGATATTGTGAGGAAATTGAACTGACCTGAGTCTAGAGTGCGAAAAATTAAGATGAACTTAGAGGAGATCAAGAAGAGTATTGACCTGGCTCAGAAATATTTCGGTAGTGATGGAAATGCGAGGCGAGCTATGAATGATAAAAGTGATAGAAACAGGTTGTTTGTGATAACAGAGCATTTTCTTGTGAAATGGTTAGCTTGTAGAATGAAAGACAGTGCAAGTGTTAGCGGCCCTCAGATACGGAACAATCATCACACCAAGCACCTCAAAAACTCCCCCAAGCTAAGTGTTATATTAACACAAACTCTTTATTTTGATGATTGAATAACAATTCTTTTTATTTCTGCTAACAAAAAGTGTTAGGAGGGCTTCTAAGGGGAAAAATTTGGTGAAATTCTTGGGGCAGCGGCACCAATAAACCCTTTTTACATGTATTTTAATGTCACACAAACAACGTTTTCACTAATAATGGTGTTTTTCAGGCACCTATTAGACGTTATTGGTGAGAGCCTACTGTATATATATATATATATATATATATATATATATATATATATATATATATATATATATATATATATATATATATATATATATATATATATATATATATATATATATATATATAATTTTTTTTTAGGATATACCATTTGTAATAATTCCTACGGCCCAAATGCAGAAAAGTATAAAATGCAAAAAAAAATTGTCACATGCATAAAGCTCTTCATGAAAATTTTGTTCACAGAATGTTAGCTGTATACAGACATTGTTGAATATTGTATAAAATTAGCTGAT
Organism: Homarus americanus; assembly: GCF_018991925.1. Lineage (NCBI taxonomy): Eukaryota > Metazoa > Arthropoda > Malacostraca > Decapoda > Nephropidae > Homarus > Homarus americanus. The sequence goes on from NW_024723541.1 coordinate 5,235,966, forward strand.
ATTTAGTTTATATGTTAAAAAGCAATCCTAAAATGGTCTTACGAATCTTGGGCAGCCCACCTGCCTTGGTGAGGGTGCCGTCCCTGTAAACAGAGCTGGTGAAGATGCCTGTCGCTCCCTCCAACAAGTACCGGACCCACGTGTTGCCGGAGCGAGGGAAAGATTCAAGCAACGTTCCATCTATGTCCTTAGCATACCTTACCCTCAACCTGTTGGAGAAAAGGAACTCTGTGTTATTCCTGCTTTCTGGTATTATAAGATTCGTGTATTCAGTGATCCTCTACCGTAGTGTTGGTTATATGTAGTACTACTACTCTTGTACTGGCGTTGGGTTACTACCACTGTTACACTGGCGTTGTGTTACTACTACTGTTATACCGGCGTTGTGTTACAAACTATTGTTGTACCAGCACTCTGTTACTACTAGTATTGTACTGGCATTGTGTTACTACTAGTGTTGTATTGGCGTTTTGTTACTAATAGTGTTGTACTGGCGTTGTGTTACTAACAGTGTTATACCAGCACTGTGTTAATACTAGTGTTGTACAAGCACTGTGTTACTACTAGTGTTGTACTGGCGTTGTGTTACAACTAGTGTTGTACCAGCACTGTGTTACTATTAGTGTTGTACCAGCAGTGTGTTACAACTAGTGTTGCACCAGCACTGTTACTACTAGTGTTGTACCAGCACTGTGTTACTATTAGTGTTGTACCAGCACTGTGTTACTACTAGTGTTGTACGAGCACAGTGTTACTACTAGTGTTGTACCATCACTGTGTAACAACTAGTGTTGTACCATCACTGTGTTACTACTAGTGTTGTACCAGCACTGTGTTACTACTAGTGTTGTACCAGCACTGTGTTACTATTAGTGTTGTACCAGCACTGTGTTACTACTAGTGTTGAACCGGCGTTGTATTACCACTAGTGTTGTACCAGCACTGTGTTACTACTAGTGTTGTACCAGCACTGTGTTACTACTAGTGTTGTACTGGCGTTGTGTTACCACTAGTGTTGTACCATCACTGGGTTACTACTAGTGTTGTACCAGCACTGTGTTACTACTAGTGTTGTACCATTACTGTGTTACTACTAGTGTTGTACTGACGTTGTGTTACGATTAGTGTTGTACCAGCACTGTGTTACTACTAGTGTTGTACCGGCACTGTGTTACTACTTGTGTTGTAACAGCACTGTGTTACTACTAGTGTTGTACCAGCACTGTGTTACTACTAGTGTTGTACTGACGTTGAGTTACTACTAGTGTTGTACAAGCACTGTATTACTATTAGTGTTGTACCAGCACTCTGTTACTACTAGTGTTGTACTAGCGTTGACTTACTTCTAGTGTTGTAAAAGCACTGTGTTGGTGTTGTAACAACACTGTGTTACTACTAGTGTTGTACCAGCACTGTGTTAGTGTTGTAACAGCACTGTGTTAGTGTTGTACCAGCACTGTGTTACTACTAGTGTTGTACTGACGTTGTGTTACTCCTAGTGTTGAACCGGTGTTGTTTTACTCCTAGTGTTGTACCATCACTATGTTACTACTAGTGCTGTACTGACGTTATGTTACTACTAGTGTTGTAACAGCACTATATTACTATTAGTGATGTACCAGCACTTTGTTACTACTAGTGCTTTACTGGCGTTGTCTTACTTCGAGTGTTGTAACAAATCTTTGTTAGTGTTTTAACAACACTGTGTTACAACTATTGTTGAACCAGCACTGTGTTAGTGTTGTAACAGCACTGTGTTAGTGTTGTACCAGCACTGTGTTACTACTAGGGTTGTACCAGCACTGTGTTACTACTAGTGGTGTACCATCACTGTGTTACTATTAGTGTTGTACTAGCACTATGTTACTATAAGTGCTGTACCCGCAATGTGTTACTACTAGTGTTGTACCAGCACTGTGTTAGTACTAGTGGTGTACCATCACTGTGTTACTATTAGTGTTGTACCAGCACTGTGTTACTGCTAGTGTTGTACCAGCACTGTGTTACTATTAGTGTTGTACCAGCACTGTGTTACTACTAGTGTTGTACCAGCACTGTGTTACTACTAGTGTTGTACCAGCACTGTGTTACTACTAGTGGTGTACCATCACTGTGTTACTACTAGTGTTGTACTAGCACTATGTTACTATAAGTGTTGTACCCGCAATGTGTTACTACTAGTGTTGTACCAGCACTGTGTTAGTACTAGTATTTGTACTGGCGTTGCTAGTAGTATTTGTACGTGCGTCGTCAACACTACTAGTGATGTACCAGCATAATATTTTAACTAGTGTTGTGCCAGCACTGTATTGTTGCTAGTTCTACAGGTGTTGTCTTACTTCTAGTGTTGTACTGGCGTTGTGTTACTAGTAATTTGTACTGGCGTTGTGTTACTAGTAGTGTTGTACTGGCGTTGTGTTTGCTAAAATATTATTTGTTCTGGCGTTAATGTTACTACTAGTGTTATTACTGGGTTGTGTTACTATTAGTGTTGGCCCGCAACCCATATTTACTACTAGTATTGTACCAGCACTGTGTTACCACTAGTGTTGTACCAGCACTGTGTTACTACTAGTGTTATTACCAGCACTGTGTTACTGCTAGTGTTGTACCAGCACTGTGTTACTACTAGTGTTGTACCAACACTGTGTTACTACTAGTGTTGTATCAGCACTGTGTTACCACTAGTGTTGCACCAGCACTGTGTTACTACTAGTGTTGTACCAGCACTGTGTTACCACTAGTGTTGTACCAGCACTCTGTTACTACTAGTGTTGTACCAGCACTGTGTTACTACTAGTGTTGTACCAGCACTGTGTTACCACTAGCGTTGTACTAGCACTGTGTTACTATAAGTGTTGTACCCGCAATGTGTTATTACTAGTGTTGTACCAGCACTGTGTTACTGCTAGTATTGTACCAGCACTGTGTTACTACTAGTGTTGTACTAGCTCTGTTACTACTAGTGTTTGTACCAACACTGTGTTACCTACTAGTGTTGTACCAGCACTAATGTTACCACTAGTGATGTACCAGCACTGTGTACTACTAGTGTTGTACCAGCACTGTGTTACTACTAGTGTTGTACCAGCACTGTGTTACCACTAGCGTTGTACTAGCACTGTGTTACTATAAGTGTTGTACCCGCAATGTGTTATTACTAGTGTTGTACCAGCACTGTGTTACTGCTAGTATTGTACCAGCACTGTGTTACTACTAGTGTTGTACTAGCACTCTGTTACTACTAGTGTTTGTACCAACACTGTGTTACTACTAGTGTTGTACCAGCACTGTGTTACCACTAGTGTTGTACCAGCACTGTATTACTACTAGTGTTGAACCAGCACTGTGTTACCACTAGTGTTGTACCAGCACTGTGTTACTACTAGTGTTGTACTAGTACTGGGTTACTATAAGTGTTGTACCCGCAATGTGTTACTACTAGTGTTGTACCAACACTGTGTTACTGCTAGTATTGTACCAGCACTGTGTTACTACTAGTGTTGTACTAGCACTGTGTTACTACTAGTGTTTGTACCAGCACTCTATAACTATTATTGTTGTGCCAGCACTGTGTTTCTACTAGTGTTGTACCAGCACTGTGTTACTACTGGTGTTGTACCATAACTGTGTTACTACTAGCGTTATACCATCACTGTGTTACTACTAGTATTGTACCATCACTGTGTTACTACTAGTGTTGTAACATCACTGTGTTACTACTAGTGTTGTACTGGCGTTGTGTTACTAGTAGTGTTGTACTGGCGCTGTGTTACTACTCGTGTTGTATCAGCACTGTGTTACTACTAGTGTTGTACCAGCACTGTGTTACTGCTAGTTGTACTGGTGTTGTCTTATTTCTAGTGTTGTACTGGCGTTGTGTTACTAGTAGTGTTGTACTGGCGTTGTGTTACTACTAGTGTTGTACTGGTGTTGCGTTATTAGTAGTGTTGTACTGGCGTTGCGTTGCTAGTAGTGTTGTACTGGCGTTGTGTTACTACTAGTGTTGTACTGGCATTGTGTTACTACTAGTTTTGTATTGGCGTTGTGTTACAAACTATTGTTGTACCACCAGTCTGTTACTACTAGTATTGTACTGGCATGGTTTTACTACTAGTGTTGTATTGGCGTTTTTTTACTAATAGTGTTGTACTGGCGTTGTGTTACTACCAGTGTTATACCAGCACTGTGTTACTACTAGTGTTGTACGAGCACTGAGGTACTACTAGTGTTGTATCAACACTGTGTTACTACTAGTGTTGTACCAGTACTGTGTTACTACTAGAGTTGTACTAGCACTGTGTAACTACAGGTGTTGTACCAGCACTGTGTTACTACTAGTGTTGTACAGTACCAACACTGTGTTACTTCTAGTGTTGTACCATCACTGTGTTACTACTAGTGTTTGTACCAGCACTCTATTACTACTAGTGTTGTGCCAGCACTGTGTTACTACTAGTGTTGTACCATTACTGTGTTACTACTAGCGTTATACCATCACTGTGTTACTACTAGTATTGTACCATCACTGTGTTACTACTAGTGTTGTAACATCACTGTGTTACTGCTAGTGTTGTACTGGCGTTGTGTTACTAGTAGTGTTGTACTGGCGCTGTGTTAGTACTCGTGTTGTATCAGCACTGTGTTACTACTAGTGTTGTACCAGCACTGTGTTACTGTTAGTTGTACTGGTGTTGTCTTACTTCTAGTGTTGTACTGGCGTTGTGTTACTAGTAGTGTTTTACTGGCGTTGTGTTACTACTAGTGTTGTACTGGTGCTGTGTTATTAGTAGTGTTGTACTGGCGTTGTGTTGCTAGTAGTGTTGTACTGGCGTTGTGTTACTACTAGTGTTGTACTGGTTTCGTGTTACTAGTAGTGTTGTACCAGGACTGTGTTACTACTGGTGTTGTACCAGCACTGTGTTACTGCTACTGTTGTACCATCACTGTGTTACTAATAGTGTTGTACCAACACTGTGTTACTACTAGTGTTGTACCAGCACTGTGTTAGTCCTAGTGTTGTAGCAGCACTGTGTTACTACTAGGGTTGTACCAGCACTGTATTACTGCTAGTCTTGTACCAGCACTGTGTTACTACAAGTGTTGTACCAACACTGTGTTACTACTAGTGTTGTACGAGCACCGTGTTACTACTAGTGTTGTACCAGCACTGTGCTACTACTAGTGTTGTACCAGCACTGTGTTACTACTAGTGTTGTACTGGCGTTGTCTTACTTCTAGTGTTGTAACAGCACTGTATTAGTGTTGTACCAGCACTGTATTACTACTAGTGTTGTACGAGCACAGTGTTACTGCTAGTGTTGTACCATGGTTCCACTACTACTACTGCTGTTGTACCATGGTTCTACTACTGCTGCTAGTGTTATGCCATGGTTCTTCTTCTACTCCTACTACTAGTGTTGTACAATGGTTCTGCTACTACTGCTAGTGTTGTACCATGGTTCTACTACTGCTGCTAGTGTTTTACCATGGTTCTGCTACTACTGCTAGTGTTGTATCATGGTTTTACTACTACTGCTAGTGTTGTACCAAGGTTCTACTTCTACTGCTAGTGTTGTACCATGGTTCTACTACTACTACTACTAGTGTTGTACTATGGTTCTGTTACTACTGTTAGTGTTGTGCCAGGTTCTACTACTACTGCTAGTGTTGTACTATGGTTCTGCTACTGCTGCTAGTGTTATGCCATGGTTCTTCTACTACTACTACTACTACTAGTGTTGTACCATGACTCTACTACTACTACTAGTACTTTTTTTTTTAACGTGGCCTCCAGCGTCTCCCAATAGCCACTCCTTCGCCACCATTTTATTACCTTAATATTAAATATCCTAATACATAAGTAGCTATCCTATCTGTGTTGAATTAGTTGAGCAGCAGATCTATGCAGCATTCAGTGAGTGTAGCCTCTTAGTCAATATCAGCAGCAATTGTCGGCATTGGGGTAGAGGCTCTCGTTCCCCTGAGGCAGAGGAAAGCCGACCAGAGGAGAGAGAAAGACAGTCTACATCTCATCCAAGCTGTAACATAACTTTTGGGCTGCTGCTTTTGTTCGGAGATCACCTCCGTGAATCTGGCGTAGAAACATCTTGCACTTGGTCCCATCCCACCAGAGGTTGTGAACACTAGAGGAGTGAAGTTACCTTGATCAACGTTTTGAATTCTCTCCCCATATGCCCTTATCTTGTCGTTCTCGTTCCTCCTGTGTGCAGCATCGAGAGCTAGGTTACTGTGACATGCGGCCATGGGATAAAAAATCCTGATGTCGAAGAAAGCTCGCTGTCCCTGATCCAGAATCCTCGAGCACTGACGTCAACACGGGATTCGTTAGATGTGTTTGAAGTCCTATGTTGGAAAATCTCACCATCTAAAGGAAGGAGGGTCCGTTCTGCCATGACATCCCGGCAGATTTCCTTCAACATATTTGCTGTGAGGTCCCTTACTTCATCATGCCTCATGCATATGAAGACCCCTTTCTTGCACACCATGTCGTGATCGAAGTCATAGGAAGAGCCACACACGCATTGGGAGGGCAAACCTTCTACTGGCCGACCGTACTTTAGAGCAATGGCATCTGTAAATTCTTGTTTATTGAGACTGAAACCATTTGCCCTTATCAGTAACGTAGTTAACCAGTTCGAGGCGCCCACCTCCTGCGCTATAGCTACTTTTTTTCAAATTTTCTGGTACCTGCAGCAACAGTTGCTGCAGCTTATCATTTTGGCAGAGCTGTCGTTCTGTCGTAATGGACCTACGAATCTTGTTTACTTCACTGGTATCCACCTCCCCTGTTGCGTTCTGGGCTATTATGTGGTCCGTGAGGGCTGCCGTGAGCTTAAGTGAATTTTGATGTTCAAGTTGCAATCTCCTCTGGATTGGTTAGTCCCATTCCTCCCAGTCTTGATGGAAGTGCAAGAAGTGCTCTTTCTGCTGGGTTTAAGTGAGTGTGTTTCACTAATTTGGGAATGAACTTCACACTGATAGCTTCTTCCAGAGGGTGGAGGAGGGGTCCTATATCAGGGATAGTACCCATCAGGTAGTTCCAACGATGCTTGACTCCATGGGTGAATGCAACAAAAGTTGCATGTGGCTCTGTGTTAGCAGTCTCAGACAGAGCATGGATTTCACTAACCCACTCATTCACCTTTCCCGCTACGTACTCGGTCTTGAAGTCCGTAGTGCCAATTACTGCGCCTAGATGTCTTTGGCCGTCCTTAGTTATTTTGACCTCACTTCCACCAAAAACCTCCTTTGCCCGTTCATAATGTTCTGGCTTCACGATGAGGAAGGACTTGCTGGCGTTTGGGTGGTACCCTATTTGTGGACCTCGCTATGTTACCAAGTCCCACCACTTTTTGATGCCCTCCACTTTTCCTACTCCTGTAAAGTCGTCAGCATACGCCACTTGTTTGACCACAGTTGTTTCAAATTTTATTTCTTGTTGGAGCACTGATAGGCCTATTGCATACATTGCCATTGCAACAGGGTCCCCCTGTGTTGTTCCCTTGGTTGACTGTAAGATGGCATCACCTCTTAGGGCCTTGTTTTTTACTATATAAAGGTCTGATGGATTCCTATAGGAGTTGTCAACGTACATTGCAAAGCTTGGACACTTGATCTTGATGTTGTGCAGTGTGGCCTTGCGGTTAAGTATGTTGAATGCGTTTGAAGCGTCGACCAGGAGAACGGCCTCACAATCGCGTTGCTCAAATATCGTTCTCATGGCGTGAATGGCAGCTTCCCCTCCAGCTTGTTGGCCGGCACAAACTTGCAGTTCCCTGCTGCTGCCCTGACATCATCCTTTACCACCTCCATTATGCATTTTCCGACGATTCGCCTCAGCACTTCCCCCACTCCTTTTGGCCTACATCCTGGATTCTTATCCAGGGGAATGAGGCGGCAGGCGGTCAGAGGAAGAAGGTGATGGCAGCACGAGGATGCCAGCTTTTTTGCAAGGACGTCAATGGCCGTGCAGAGATCACTTGCTGTGGGGCCAAACTTGTTGGTGCTGAGGATGACTCTCCATCCGTTTGCATCCAGACCTGAAGGGCCGGCACCTCCCTGAGTCTTCAGTGCCTTTTTCCACACCATCCCTCCTGTTATTTTCTCGAACCGGACAGCATTTGGTGGGATATAGGCACCCTGAAAACTGATGCCTTCATCATCACTTGCAGAGGGATGTTTTTCTTTCAGTTGTTTTAATGTCTCTCTGTTTATTGGCAGGACCCCACAGGTGGATTCCTCTGTGAGAGATCTTACCGCCAAAGACACTTTTCCCACACGCATTTTGTTTCCAAACTTCCTTGCAGCATCATCGGTGTTTTGCTTTCCGTCTCCTGCAGATTTTAGTGTCTCCTGCAGTGTCTTGCTTCACATAGGAGATCATCAAGGGCACCTTTCTGCCACAGTGTCAGTCTTCTCTTCATTGCTGCCGCATTTTCTTTGTGCTTAGTCTTTGTGTGTGTCCTCTGACAGAATAGATGTGGTATTATTGCCAGTATATGAAGAGCTAACGGGGCAAGGAGGCGGTCTTGAGTGTACTCAGTTTTGAGACTAATCATCTCCCGAATCATTTCTTTGGTGGCCGCACACTTGGGTGGTTCAAACAGGTTTGCTGGCGACCACCTGACAATTTCTGAGTAAGTTTTTTTTAACCCATATGTCCGCATTTTCCATCGACATGCCATTCCACTGTGGTGGCTGTCTCTCATTCACCTCGTGGACATCAGCTACTATTGGAGCAGCGTTTATTGGTACTACATTTTCAGGTTGAGTAGACTCACTGCTATCGTTTAGGATATCAGCGGGCGGCTGGGTGATATTCACTGTGGCCTCCTGTGACGGCTCCCTGCCATGAAGGTTATAAGGGTTGTGGCAATTGTTTCCCTTTATGCAAGCCACACATGGTCGGTTGTTTCTTACACAAACACAGCTAGTGCATTTTTGGTACTGGTTAGAACAGACACAACAATGTCTGTCACCCGGCATAATGATCTGCACCTTAGGCGACAGTTACGTCCGCCTCCGAACATCTGATTTGGTCCCAGGCACAAGATTATACTGGTTCTTATGAGGGAAGGGAGGAGAGGTGACAAGCTGGACTGCTGTGTCCAGGTAGTAGGGGCATACGTGCGCGCGTGGGTGTGTAGGCTACCCCCCCTAAGGGCGATCATCCATACATCAGAATGATACACTATGGACAAGAATTTGTCACACCAAGCACTTGTTTATATATCCTTTGCACAAATGAGCACTATTTATATGGTCTCACTGGTGTAATATCCGTTATATATACTCACTTGGTTCGTCGAGACCTGACATGAAGTGTCCGTTACTATGGTGGGGAGGCGACCACATGGGCAGCACTCTCGGCCCCATAGGGACGAAAGTCTCGAGACCACCCCTGTCGAAGTAGGCCTATCGACACTGACCTTGGCTCCGCGCCACGGCATTATTCCACCGACCCAGCACCGCCAGGTCACCACTCGCTTGGTGATCGCTGGTGAACACACGGAATATTTACAATTTATGCCGTAAGGAATGAGAAGAAACTTTGGGTGGCAATGCTTAGGGTGACATCCGATATTCACCGACACATTGTTAAATTCCCGCTCCCACACAGCGAGTATGCCCCCACCAATAACCCTTTAGATCAGGGAGGACGTTCCACGACACCCACGCCACGCCACGCACGCACACTACTACTACTACTTTTTTTTTTTTTAAAAACGTGGCCTCCAGCCTCCCCCAATAGCCACACCTTCGCCACCATTTATTTACCTTAATATTAAATATCCTAATACATAAGAAGCTATCCTATCTGTGTTAAATTAGTTGAGCCGCAGATCTATGCGGCATTCAGTGACTGTAGCCTCATAGTCAATATCTGCAGCAGTTGTCGGAGTAGGGGCAGAAGCTCTCGTTCCCCTGAAGCAAAGCAAAGCCGACCGAAGGAGAGAGAACGACAGTCGACATCTCATCCAGGCTGTGACATAACTTCTTGGCTGCTGCTTCTGTTCGGAGATCAACTCCGCGAGTCTGGCGTAGAAACATCTTGCACTTGGACCCATCCCACCAGAGGTTGTGAACACTAAAGGAGTGAAGCTGCCTTGATCAACGTTTTGAATTCTCTCCTCATATGCCCTTCTCTTGTCGTTCTCGTTCCTCCTATGTGCAGCATCGAGAGTTAGGTTACGGTGACATGCGGCCATGGGATCAAAAATCCTGATGTCGAAGAAAGCTCGCTGTCCCCGCGTCCAGAATCCTCGAGCACTGACGTCCACGCGGGCTTCGTTAGATGTGTTTGAAGTCCTGTGTTGGAAGATCTCGCCATCCAATGGAAGGAGGGTCGGTTCTACCATGACGTCCCGGCAGATTTCCTTCAACATATTTGCTGTGAGATCCCTTAACTCGTCATGCCTCATGCATATGAAGCCCCCCTTCTTGCAGACCATGGCGTGATCGTCATCATAGGAAGAGCCACACACGCATTGGGAGGGCAATCCTTCTACTGGCCAACCGTACCTTAGAGCAATGGCATCTGTAAATTCTTGTTTATTGAGACTGAAACCATTTGCCCTTATCGGTAACGTAGTTAACCAGTTCGAGGCGCCCACCTCCTGCGCTATAGCTACTTTTTTTTCAAATTTTCTGGAACCTGCAGCAATCGTTGCTGCAACTTTTCATTTTGGCAGTGCTGTCGATCTGTCGTAATGGACCTACGAATCTTATTTACTTTCCTGGTATCCACTTCCCCTGTTGCAGTCTACTACTTCTACTACTACTAGTGTTGTACCATGGTTCTACTGCTACTGCTAGTGTTGTACCATGGTTCTGCTACTACTGCTAGTGTTGTACCATGGTTCTACTACTACTGCTAGTGTTGTACCATGGTTCTACTACTGCTGCTAGTGTTGTTCCATGGTTCTACTACTGCTGCTAGTGTTGTAACATGGTTCTACTACTGCTGCTAGTGTTGTACCATGGTTCTACTACTGCTGCTAGTGTTGTAACATGGTTCTACTACTGCTGCTAGTGTTGTACCATGGTTCTACTACTGCTGCTAGTGTTGTACCATGGTTCTAATACTGCTGCTAGTGTTATGCCATGGTTTTTCTACTACTACTACTACTACTACTACTAGTGTTGTACCATGGCTCTACTACCACTGCTACTGTTGTTGTACCATGGTTCTACTACTACTACTGTTGTTGTACCATGGTTCTTCTACTACTGCTAGTGTTGTACCATGGTTCTACTACTACTGCTAGTGTTGTACCATGGTTCTACTACTGCTGCTAGTGTTGTACCATGGCTCTACTACCACTACTACTGTTGTTGTACCATGGTTCTACTACTACTACTGTTGTTGTACCATGGTTCTACTACTACTACTACTAGTGTTGTATCATGACTCTACTACTAGCAGTGTTGTACTAGTGATTTATTTAATATTAGTCTTGTTTTACTTCTCGCTTTATTCAAGTGTTGTCTTACGACTAGTAATGTAACCACATTTTATAACTAAGAGTATTGTACTAGTATTGGGTTACTAGTGTAGTCGTATTGCTTGTGTTATATCAGTGTTGCGATATTAATAGTGATGTACTAGTTTTGTATTTAAACTATTATTGTGATATTATGACTTTCGTACGAGCGTTGTTTTGATTCTGATGTCATACCGATGTCTTGTTACTCCTAATGTTGTGCCGGTGTTGCGTTGCTATAGCGTTGTTCCAATTTTGTGTTACTTCTCAGGTTGTGTTAATTCTACTTTGTTTCAGTGCTCTTTTATTACTATTCCTGTGGTATATAATTAGTATTATCTCAGTGTTATGCTGTGTTGTCACACTGAAGTTTTTTTTTATTGTACGTTTTGTACCAGTATATTATTATTACCAGTGTTGTGTGTTTTTCTTTTACCAACGTTGTGTGCGTTTTTTTACCAGTGTAGTGTTTTTGTTTTACCAACGTTGTGTGCGTTTTTTTACCAGTGTAGTGTTTTTGCTTTACCAGTGTTGTGTGTTATACTTTTACCAATGTTGTGTGTTTTTGTCTTACCAGTGTTGTGTATTTTGTTTTACCAATGTTGTGTGTTCTGTTTTACCAACGTTGTGTGTTTTGTTTTACCAACGTTGTGTGTTCTGTTTTACCAATGTTGTGTGTTTTTCTTTTGCCAATGTTGCGTGTTTTTATTTTACCAATGTTATGTGTTTTTATTTTAATTGTGTGTTTTTCTTTTACCAGTTGTAATGATTGTCTATCAGATCATAGCGTCCAGCCAAGAGAAGAACAACACATATAGCAGTAACTATATGAGCAGTGTACACCCACTTAAGTCGACCCACCCTACAGTAATTAAATGAGACCCAACAAAGGTCAAGAAAATCTCGCCACCGTGTGATGAGAGAACAAGCAACATGCTCTTGTTAATTCAAGGAACTGCCCCCCAGCCAGTACACCTGATACCTTACCAAACACACCTGGCCAGACACACCCAGGGTGGTAATAATTAGGAAGCATTACCGACCGGTGTACCACGATAGCGACAGGACAGTGACCCACCAAGCACCACGAACCTGATCAAACACAGCTGTCCAGACCCACCCACATTAGTGATAATTAGGAGACGACATCTGTCGGCCTGGCACCTCCAATATAAGGGACCTAGAGCTCCTTCCAAAGGACATACAGGGAGAGACAGAATGCAGAGCCAGACGGAGTCACACTCGCCCCAGCAGTACCAGGCCCTACAGAGTCCCCAGCTGCTGGGCCTCCCTCAGGTCACAAGTGAGTCATTGCCAGAGCGATCCGTTGGGTGAATTACTTATGGTGGGAAGTGTATCCATTTCATGTTTTTGCCCGGGAGTCATTGTCTAGTAACGTCAATATAATGATCTATTAACCCTTTGGCTGCGGGAGTGCAGGAGGTTACTCTAAGCTGAATAAAATGGTCTGGCGGTAGCCTGAATAAAATGGTAAATGCGGGAAATGCAGCGAGAGGGTTAAGGTGTCCATGCCATTCAGTTAACGAATAAACAGCTGTACTTAGAATTATTGATTAGAAGATTTCCCCTAAGAGCATATACCAAGTTAAATAACTATTCGGCCATGCTACCAATTTTCTTCACTTTACAACCCTACTACTATAAAATCTTATTGTATCTCCACCCGAGTTTACCCTCATTATAATGGTGGTAGACTTTAAATTAAACTCATAACTCTCCCACCCCCCCTACCCATTAGCCAGTCATTATGGAGTCTGGGTTCCTATTAGTGTTGTTTTGCTACTATCGGTGTACCAGTGAAGTGTTACTACTAGTAATTTGTCTAATATTGCTGTAAGAGGTGACAAGCAATGGGTGCCCCCCGCCCCCTTGTACAGATGAAACCGATAGAGGTACAAAAAACTTAATATAGCATTTTTCAGATAATTTAATTCTACGTCTAAACAAAATGACTGAACAGTTGGTGTTGTGGCCTTATGCTTGGCACACATATTTAAGGGTAAGGAGAAACTTGAAAAAGTCGGTTTTCTTTGAGAGATTTCAGAAGATTATTTCGATGTACTGCTCCCTAGTTTCCGATCGGTATTTATCTTTACTATTCCTTTCACTACGGGTTGCCACTATTTATATTCTATTTGGCTAACTCCAGGCTATTTCATTCAGCACAGGGCGACACAAGGGAGCCCACCCATCAGCAGAACAAAGCCATCTTAAGGACGACCTAGGCGTCTCTGTATATATTATACAAGAGGATTGAATAGCCAGTGCCATGCTACAGGGTGTAACTTGTGTGAAAAATGTGTGAATGAAAGATGAAAAGACTTATTAACAATGAGGAATATGACATTCTGACATCTAGTGGTCCAATTCTCGACTTTGTGTTAAGTTATGCCTTCATGGTCAACAGTCAATAACACAGGTACAATCAAACACACCAACAGATCGGGAGTTTGACATTTTCTAGTGTTTCAGATGTAGGAGCTTGCATCTTGTGCACATTAACTCAAGGTCATTTCTGCCAAATTCGAAAGCCAGGACTCCATGACAAAGGAGGAAATAAAAATAGAGGGATACAATGTACAGCGTCTAGAAAGAAACAAACATAGGGGCAATGTTTGTGTATATATAAGAAAAGACTTGGCTTACTACCTTACAGCAGACTTACATGTTAACCATCTGGAGGGCCTATGGCTGGAGATATTGTTTCCCAAAACTAAACCCATCCTCGTTAACATTCTCTACCACCCACCCAACAAAGATCTATTTGGAGACAATAATAAAGGGTGACTTTGATATTTGTTACAGTTAAACCAGAAAACAAAGTCCTCAGTCACAATAGTAGATCATTTAATGCATAATAGCCTTAACGCTCGCTACACTGAAGTATTGACGAATCAATAAGTACCAAAATAATTATTCCCAGTCAGTGGGAACACTTAGGTAAAATTATCATCATACAACCAAGAATATAACAGAACTTACTTGAAGCAATCCTGATCTGCGACCCAAATTTCCCGAGCTGGTCCTTCTTGGTTGACCTCAATGGTCCTGTACTCGGTTGGCGAAGAAGACACTGTTTATTTTGGTTAAAGAGATTATGTATGAGTAAACCTTATGTTGACTTTCTGTTCTCAGCTGGAAAAGAGTTAACTGGAATAAATAGACTTGTATAAGTAAACTAGTAAATTATCAAGACTTGCCGACTATACTCCATTGCATCACAACTTAAATTCAACAGTGAATATATTAACTTTTACCATATTATTGTTAAATGCATTTTGTTAATCTAAATTTTAACTGACACTAAGGCTTAATGAAATATATATCTTGAAGACGATGCGCACTCAAAAATTTATGGTGTTCCGAACAATGTAGAGTTGTTGCTTACTCTCAGGATGGCCAGCTTGCCATTCTTGGTTCTGGGGTTTATGAGTATCTTGTTCTTCTATACCACTTCGTTGTTTACCTTGAGGGAGACTTGTTTCTTCGATGACCATAGAAGTCAGGTTTGAGGATTCTAAAAGAGCAAGAAGACCATTTACCTGTGTATCTGTGACTCGTGACTCCCAAACAGTGGCAGGTTTCATGGTATAGTAGCGTAATGATCCAAAATCCCCTGACGAGATAGTGAAAAACAGTACCATGCAGTTTACCGCCACCAGGATCACCAACACCATCTTAACAACTCTCGCCATTAGCGCCATTTTGGCCGTGTCAGTAAAACTTTCTGTAAAATAAGTTTAAAGATAGAAATAAATAATCAAAAAATAATAACGGAAGTTAATCGTTTTTTCATCGAAATATTACGTGAAAACAATCTGTTTATTGAAGTGAGACGAAGGTTGAAGATTTTCTGTTTTAATATTTGATTTAAAAGCCTCTGTGGAAGTATAAGTGGGTGCAGAGTACAAGTACATGTTCAGGTAAAGGTAATGTAATAAAAGAATGCCTTCCCTTAGGGAAAATAATACATTAAAAGTTTAATTACCTGATGTAGAACAGGTTCCTGATAATTACCTGATAATTACCATTAACATCTGTGTAACATTATAGCAGTCTCTGTAAACGTAATGGGAGTTAGTACTTGTATAAATCTGGGCTAATTTCTTATAATTATATTTATATAATTAGCATTATACTAATTACTTAGATAGAGGGAAAAGGACCACATCTTATCGTTTACTTTTCACGTTGCCAGATGACATTCCCATTTCCTTGTCAACCGTAAAATTCGCACGGCTCCATATCAGGATAGGTTAAAGAAATAAAACTTGCATTCCCTAGAAAGACGAAGAGTGCGGGGAGATATGATAGAAGTATTTAAGTGGGTGAAAGGAATCAATAAAGGGGATATAGATAAAGTTCTTATAATATCCAAGCAGGATAGGACTCGGAGCAACGGATTTAAGTTGGATAAGTTTAGGTTTAGGAGGGAGATAGGAAGAAACTGGTTCACAAATAGGGTGGTGGACGAGTGGAACAAGCTTAGCAACTTTGTAGTAAGTGCTGGAACGCTGGAAAGTTTCAAAAGGAGGCTGGATAGATTCATGGATGATAGAGAGTGGTAGTAACTCTCGACAGGAGCTGCCATGCACAGGCCAACCGGCCTATTGGAGACCCCTTATTTTCTTATGTTCTTATGTTCTAAGTGTCTGTCCCTCAGCACAGTACACCCCTGGATCTGAGACATACTAGACGCGCTGAAGAGGCTCATTAAATATCCTTCTACGTTCTCTCTTAAAAACACAGTTGCCTATCATTGGTTAATTCGTCATTACACAATACAAACATATTATTTTACAAATAACTCCAGCTGAAGCTACAAGGACAATTACAAGAGCTAAGTGTGCCAGTGGTGAAGAAAACATTAAAGCTAAAGTCACAAGGTAACGTTAAGGTGTTACATCTAGTGGGAATATTGAACAATCTCTAGTGGAAAGTGGACCAGGTGGAATATACCTATAATCAACAGCGGAATCAAAAGGTGTTACTGGTCGGATTACCGGATTATCCACAGCTGCTTATTCAAGATGACCATAAACTCACAGCAGCATCGTAATCAACTCATTAACAAAGAATACGTAAAGTTAAGTAAACATCTTCATTAACCAAACATCTCAGCAGTACACTTTCTACCTGGAACACTCTTCCCCCCATAACTCGTTTTACTCTACACGCTATGTAACTCATTTCAGTCGTAGATCATATTTCCTTATCACTGTTTTATTATTTCTGGGTAAATTAAATTTGTTCAAAAGAAGAACGCCAAAAGCACCAAGGCGATACTCTTAATTAAAAGGAATTTATTTTTATTTTTATGATATTACTGTTACTGTCTTGGCTGTTATTAGTGTTACTGTCTTGTCTTGGCTGTTATTACTGTTACTGCCTTGGCTATAATTACTGTTACAGTCTTGGCTGTTATTACTGTTACTGTCTTGGCTGTTATTACTGTTACTGTCTTAGCTGTTATTACTCTTACTGTCTTTGCTGTTATTACTGTAACTGTCTTGGCTGTAATTACTGCTACTGTCTTGGTTGTTATTACTGTTATTGTCTTGGTTGTTATTACTGTTACTGTCTTGGTTGTTATTAATGTTACTGTCTTGGCTGTTATTACTGTTACTGTCTTGGCTGTCATTGCTGTTACTGTCTTGGTTGTTATTACTGTTATTGTCTTGGTTGTTATTACTGTTACTGTCATGGCTGTTATTACTGTTACTGTCTTGGCTGTAATTACTGCTACTGTCTTGGTTGTTATTACTGTTATTGTCTTAGCTGTTATTACTGTTGCTGTCTTGGTTGTTATTACTGTTGCTGTCTTGGTTGTTATTACTGTAACTGTCTTGGCTGTTATTACTGTTACTGTCTTGGCTGTTATTAGTGTTACTGTGTTTTCTTGGCTGTTATTACTGTTACTGTCTTGGCTGTTATTACTGTTACTGTCTTGGCTGTTATTACTCTTACTGTCTTGGTTGTTATTACTCTTACTGTCTTGGTTGTTGTTATTACTGTTACTGTCTTGGCTGTTATTACTTTTACTGTCTTGGTTGTTATTACTGTTACTGTCTTGGTTGTTATTACTGTTACTGTCTTGGCTGTTATTACTGTCTTGGCTGTTATTACTGTTACTGTCTTGGCTGTTATTACTTTTACTGTCTTGGTTGTTATTACTGTTACTGTCTTGGTTGTTATTACTGTTACTTTTTTGGTTGTTATTACTGTTACTGTCATTGGCTGTTATTACTGTTACTGTCTTGTCTTGGCTGTTATTATTCTTACTGTCTTGGCTGTTATTACTGTTACTGTTATTACTGTCTTGGCTGTTATTACTGTTACTGCTGTTATTACTGTTACTGCTACTTGGCTGTTATTACTGTTACTGTCTTGTCTTCGCTGTTATTACTGTTACTGTCTTGTCTTGGCTGTTACTATTCTTACAGTTTTGGCTGTTATTACTGTTACAGTCTTGTTTGTTATTACAGTTACTGTCTTGGTTGTTATTACTGTTACTTTTTTAGCTGTTAGTACTCTTATTGTCTTAGCTTTTATTACTCTTACTGTCTTGGCTGTTGTTACTGTTACTGTCATGGCTGTTATTATTTTTACTCTCTTGTTTGTTATTACAGTTACTGTCTTGGTTGTTATTACTGTTACTTTTTTAGCTATTATTACTGTTACTGTCTTGGCTGTTATTACCGTTACTGGCTTGGCTCTTATTACTGTTACAATCTAGCCTATTATTACTGTTACTGTCTTGGCTGTTATGACTGTTACTATCTTTGCTGTTATTGCTGTTACTGTCTTGGCTGTTATTACTCTTACTGTCTTGGTTGTTATTACTGTTACTGTCTTGGATATTATTGCTGTTACTGTCTTGGCTGTTATTACTGTTACTGTCTTGCCTGTTATTACTGTTACTGTCTTGTCTTCGCTGTTATTACTGTTACTGTCTTGGCTGTTATTACAGTGACCCTCTTGGCTCTTATTACTGTTACTGTTTTGTTTTCGCTGTTATTACTGTTACTGTGTTGGTTGTTATTACTGTTACTGTCTTGGATATTATTGCTGTTACTGTCTTGGCTGTTATTACTGTTACTGTCTTGCCTGTTATTACTGTTACTGTCTTGTCTTCGCTGTTATTACTGTTACTGTCTTGGCTGTTATTACAGTGACTCTCTTGGCTCTTATTACTGTTACTGTTTTGTTTTCGCTGTTATTACTGTTACTGTGTTGGTTGTTATTACTGTTACTGTCTTGGTTGTTATTACTTTTACAGTCTTGGGTGTTATTACTGTTACTATCTTGGCTGTTATTACTGTGACTGTCTTGGATGTTATTACTGCTACTGTCTTGATTTTTATTACTGTTCCTGTCTTGGCTGTTGTTACTTTTACTGTCATGGCTGTTATTACTGTTACTGTCTTTGCTGTTATTACTGTTACTGTCTTGGCTGTTATTACTGTTACTGTCTTGGATGTTATTACAGTTACTGTCTTGGTTGTTATTACTGTTATTTTTTAGCTGTTATTACTGTTACTGTCTTGGCTGTTATTACTCTCACTGTCTTGGTTTTTGTTCCTGTTACTGTCTTGACTGTTATTACTGTTACTGTCTTGGTCTGTTATTTCTGTTACTGTCTTGGATATTATTGCTGTTACTGTCTTGCCTGTTATTACTGTTACTGTCTTGCCTGTTATTACTGTTACTGTCTTGTCTTCGCTGTTATTACTGTTACTGTATTGGTTGTTATTACTCTTAATGTCTTGGTTGTTATTACTTTTACAGTCTTGGGTGTTATTACTGTTATTTTCTTGGCTGCTATTACTGTTACTGTCTTGGTTGTTATTACTGTTACTGTCTTGGCTGTTATTACTGAGAGTTTCTTGGTTGTTATTAATGTTACTGTCTTGGCTGTTATTACTGTTACTGTCTTTGCTGTTATTACTCTTGTTTTCTTGTCTGTTATTACTGTTACTGTCTTGGTTGTTATTACTGTTACTGTCTTGGCTGTTATTACTGAAAGTTTCTTGGTTGTTATTACTGTTACTGTCTTGGCTGTTATTACTGTTACTGTCTTTGCTGTTATTACTCTTGTTTTCTTGTCTGTTACTACTGTTACTGTCTTGGTTGTTATTACTGTTACTATCTTGGCTGTTATTACTGAAAGTTTCTTGGTTGTTATTACTGTTACTGTCTTGGCTGTTATTGCTGTTACTGTCTTTGCTGTTGTTTCTCTTGTTTTCTTGTCTGTTATTTACTGTTACTGTCTTGGTTTGTTATTACTGTTACTGTCTTGGCTGTTATTACTGAAAGTTTCTTGGCTGTTATTACTGTTACTGTCTTGGCTGTTATTACTGTTACTGTCTTGGCTGTTATTACTGTTACTGTCTTGGCTGTTGTTCACTGTTACTGTCATGGCTGTTATTGCTGTTACTGTCTTGGCTATTTATTACTCTTACAGTCTTGGTTTTATTACTGTTCTGTCTTGGTTGTTATTACTGTTACTGTCTTAGCTGTTATTACTGTTACTGTCTTGGCTGTTATTACTGAAAGTTTCTTGGCTGTTATTACTGTTACTGTCTTGGCTGTTATTACTGTTACTGTCTTGGCTGTTATTACTGTTACTGTCTTGGCTGTTGTTACTGTTACTGTCATGGCTGTTATTACTGTTACTGTCTTGGCTGTTATTACTCTTACAGTCTTGGTTTTTATTACTGTTACTGTCTTGGTTGTTATTACTGTTACTGTCTTAGCTGTTATTACTGTTACTGTCTTGGTTGTTATTACTCTTACTGTCTTGGCTGTTATTACTGTTATTGATTTAGCTGTTATTTCTGTTACTGTCTTGTCTTGGCTGTTATTACTCTTACTGTCTTGGCTGATATTACTGTTACTGTCTTGGCTGTTATTACTGTTACTTACTTGGCTATTATTACTGTTACTGTCTTGGCTGTTATTACTGTTACAGTGTTGGTTGTTATTACTGTTACTGTCTTGGTTGTTATTACTTTTACAGTCTAGGGTGTTATTACTGTTACTGTCTTGCCAGTTATTACTGTTACTGTTTTGTCTTCGCTGTTATTACTGTTACTGTGTTGGTTGTTATTACTGTTACTGTCTTGGCTGTTATTACTGTTACTGTCTTGCCAGTTATTACTGTTACTGTGTTGGTTGTTATTACTGTTACTGTCTTGGTTGTTATCACTTTTAGAGTCTTGGGTGTTGTTACTGTTACTATCTTGGCTGAAATTTGTGTTACTGTCTTGGCTGTTATTACTGCTACTGTCTTGACTGTTATTTCTGTTACTGTCTTGGTTGTTATTACTGTTACTGTCTTGGTTGTTATTACTGTTACTTTTTTAGCTGTTATTACTATTACTGTCTTGGTTGTTATTACTGTTACTGTCTTGGCTCTTATTACTGTTACAATCTAGCCTATTATTAACGTTACTCTCTTGGCTGTTATGACTGTTACTGTCTTGGCTGTTATTGCTGTTACTGTCTTGGCTGTTATTACTCTTACTGTCTTGGTTTTTATTCCTGTTACTGTCTTGGCTGTTATTACTGTTACTGTCTTGCCTGTTATTGCTGTTACTGTCTTGTCTTCGCTGTTATTACTGTTACTGTCTTGGCTGTTATTACTGTTACTCTCTTGGCTCTTATTACTGTTACTGTTTTGTCTTCGCTGTTATTACTGTTACTCTGTTGGTTGTTATTACTGTTACTGTGTTGGTTGTTATTACTGTTACTGTCTTGGTTGTTTTTACTTTTACAGTCTTGGGTGTTATTATTGTTACTATCTTGGCTGTTATTACTGTTACTGTCTTGGCTGTTATTACTGCTACTGTCTTGACTGTTATTTCTGTTACTGTCTTGACTGTAATTACTGTTACTGTCTTGATTTTTATTACTGGTACTGTTTTGGCTGTTATTACTGTTACTGTCTTGACTGTTATTACTGTTACTGTCTTGGCTGTAATTACTGTTACAATCTTGGCTGTTATTACTCGTACTGTCTTGGTTGTCATTACTGTTACTGTCATGGTTGTTATTACTGTTACTGTCATGGCTGTTATTACTGTTAGAGTCTTGGCTGTTATTACTGTTACTGTCTTAGCTTTTATTACTCTTACTGTCTTGGCTGTTGTTACTGTTACTGACATAGCTGTTATTACTGTTACTGTCTTGGCTGTTATTACTGCTACTGTCTTGCCTGTTATTACTGTTACTGTCTTGGTTGTTATTACTTTTACAGTCTTGCAAGTTATTACTGTTACTGTCTTGCCTTCGCTGTTATTACGGTTACTGTGTTGGTTGTTATTACTGTTACTGTTTTGGTTGTTATTACTTTTACAGTCTTGCAAGTTATTACTGTTACTGTCTTGCCTTCGCTATTATTACTGTTCCTGTCTTGGCTGTTATTACTGTTACTGTCTTGGCTGTTATTAATGAAACTGTCTTGGCTGTTATTACTGTTCCTGTCTTGGTTGTTATTACTGTTACTGTCTTGGCTGTTATTACTGTTATTGTCTTTGCTGTTATTACTGTTACTGTCATGGCTGTTATTACTGTTACTGTCTTGGCTGTTATTACTTTTACTCTCTTGGTTGTTATTACTGTTACTGTCTTGGTTGTTATTACTGTTACTGTCTTGGCTGTTATTACTGAAAGTTTCTTGGCTGTTATTACTGTTACTGTCTTGGCTGTTATTACTTTTACTCTCTTGGTTGTTATTACTGTTACTGTCTTGGTTGTTATTACTGTTACTTTTTTAGCTATTATTACTGTTACTGTCATTGCTGTTATTACTGTTACTGTCTTGTCTTGGCTGTTATTATTCTTACTGTCTTGGCTGTTATTACTGTTACTGTCTTGGCTGTTATTACTGTTACTGCCTTGGCTGTTATTACTGTTACTGTCTTGTCTTCGCTGTTATTACTGTTACTGTCATGGCTGTTATTACTTTTATTGACTTGTCTTGGCTGTAATTATTCTTACAGTTTTGGCTGTTATTACTGTTACTGTCATGGCTGTTATTACTGTTACTGTCTTGTCTTGGCTGTTATTATTCTTACAGTTTTGGCTGTTATTACTGTTACAGTCTTGTTTGTTATTACAGTTACTGTCTTGGTTGTTATTACTGTTACTTTTTTAGCTGTTAGTACTCTTATTGTCTTAGCTTTTATTACTCTTACTGTCTTGGCTGTTGTTACTGTTACTGTCATGGCTGTTATTATTTTTACTCTCTTGTTTGTTATTACAGTTACTGTCTTGGTTGTTATTACTGTTACTTTTTTAGCTATTATTACTGTTACTGTCTTGGCTGTTATTACCGTTACTGGCTTGGCTCTTATTACTGTTACAATCTAGCCTATTATTACTGTTACTGTCTTGGCTGTTATGACTGTTACTATCTTTGCTGTTATTGCTGTTACTGTCTTGGCTGTTATTACTCTTACTGTCTTGGTTGTTATTACTGTTACTGTCTTGGATATTATTGCTGTTACTGTCTTGGCTGTTATTACTGTTACTGTCTTGCCTGTTATTACTGTTACTGTCTTGTCTTCGCTGTTATTACTGTTACTGTCTTGGCTGTTATTACAGTGACCCTCTTGGCTCTTATTACTGTTACTGTTTTGTTTTCGCTGTTATTACTGTTACTGTGTTGGTTGTTATTACTGTTACTGTCTTGGATATTATTGCTGTTACTGTCTTGGCTGTTATTACTGTTACTGTCTTGCCTGTTATTACTGTTACTGTCTTGTCTTCGCTGTTATTACTGTTACTGTCTTGGCTGTTATTACAGTGACTCTCTTGGCTCTTATTACTGTTACTGTTTTGTTTTCGCTGTTATTACTGTTACTGTGTTGGTTGTTATTACTGTTACTGTCTTGGTTGTTATTACTTTTACAGTCTTGGGTGTTATTACTGTTACTATCTTGGCTGTTATTACTGTGACTGTCTTGGATGTTATTACTGCTACTGTCTTGATTTTTATTACTGTTCCTGTCTTGGCTGTTGTTACTTTTACTGTCATGGCTGTTATTACTGTTACTGTCTTTGCTGTTATTACTGTTACTGTCTTGGCTGTTATTACTGTTACTGTCTTGGATGTTATTACAGTTACTGTCTTGGTTGTTATTACTGTTATTTTTTAGCTGTTATTACTGTTACTGTCTTGGCTGTTATTACTCTCACTGTCTTGGTTTTTGTTCCTGTTACTGTCTTGACTGTTATTACTGTTACTGTCTTGGTCTGTTATTTCTGTTACTGTCTTGGATATTATTGCTGTTACTGTCTTGCCTGTTATTACTGTTACTGTCTTGCCTGTTATTACTGTTACTGTCTTGTCTTCGCTGTTATTACTGTTACTGTATTGGTTGTTATTACTCTTAATGTCTTGGTTGTTATTACTTTTACAGTCTTGGGTGTTATTACTGTTATTTTCTTGGCTGCTATTACTGTTACTGTCTTGGTTGTTATTACTGTTACTGTCTTGGCTGTTATTACTGAGAGTTTCTTGGTTGTTATTAATGTTACTGTCTTGGCTGTTATTACTGTTACTGTCTTTGCTGTTATTACTCTTGTTTTCTTGTCTGTTATTACTGTTACTGTCTTGGTTGTTATTACTGTTACTGTCTTGGCTGTTATTACTGAAAGTTTCTTGGTTGTTATTACTGTTACTGTCTTGGCTGTTATTACTGTTACTGTCTTTGCTGTTATTACTCTTGTTTTCTTGTCTGTTACTACTGTTACTGTCTTGGTTGTTGTATGTATATTATGTATGCTGGATTATATATTATGTATGTATATTATGTATGTGCTCCATTTATGTATTATTCATTCAGCTTAGCTAGCAGCGTGTGGCAATGTTATTACCATATCCCACATGCTTAATTAATGTGCCCGGCGACGTATGGAAGCTGCTAATGTATCACTTGCCATACGTCGTCTATAGCAGTTGACAAGGAGCCTAGCTGAGGAGTGCTACCCTCCCCTCTGTGTACATACTCTTATCCAGTAAACCGAACCTACAAATCTATACAGGTGTTTGTGTTCTCTCCTGTATATAGAACTTATTACCCAGAACACCTAACATGGCGCAGTGCGTAGTTTTACTGGATGATTACGAGTAATAGTGCGAACTTTGTGGAAAGCCGGCTTATGGACTCCCGCCTTGTGTCAACCACCGCGTCATCCCTCCTCGAAGAATTTAGCAACTTTGAGCAGTATCAGTGACAGTGATTTTCTGTGAAGTGTTTAGTGCATTGTGTGTTTCGTGCCATTCATGTGTGACCTTGTTTTAAAGGATTTCCAAGGTATACGGCATGTTCTGGGCATTTGTGAGGAGTAGAGTTCAGTGCACCCTTCTCTGACCGCGTCCTGAGGGTAACTGGACTGACCGCGAGTCGCCGTGCTTCTCCCTCCTCTCCCTCCCAGCGAGACGCTGCCCAAGGCGCGCACACACACATACATGTACTAACACACTGACCGCGGCGATTGCCTTATATATATTTTATATATATAACCTACTTATCTGTGTATTTAATTAATTTTTTGTCTGAAATCTTGTTGATACGACGGGCTGACCGGTCAACACTGATTTAAGACACAGTACACAGATGAAGTAGTTATGTCTCATGCCTTACGTAGCCGTGGACCCAGCGCCTGGATGAGTCAAGCGGATGATAGTCCCCCAGAGATGGATGACCAGGCCGGCCACGACGCTCCAGCCCCCACAACATCGCGCAGCCCTTCACCTCAATATTCAGCGTTATCTCCAGAGATAATTGCCTTAATGAAGTTTATGAGAGATGAGAGACGCGAGGATGAAGCTCACAGACGTTTGGCGGATGAGCACAGAAGGCAAGCAGAGGCAGAACGAGACCACCAACGGAGAGTGGAAGACAGTGCACGGTTTGAAGCCTTGATATCTCGCCTCACTGTTAACCAAGCCCCTGGCTCTAACACTGCCTCGGTACTGACTGGTTCAGATACCTCATCCATGCTTCCTTCACGCCCCCCAGCCCCACCTAAAGCAGCAGCTCAAACACCGCCCATCTTGAAGCCTGATGTGAATTTCCAGACTTTTCGTGAATGGCGGCGACGGTGGGCTGATTATTCTACAATGGTGGATCTCCAGAGTTTGTCACAGCCTAAACAACTCATCCAGCTGCGTATGTGCCTGTCCTTGGAAATTCAGCGTGTCTTGGAACATACGTTGCAGGTACCCCCAACCTCTTCGCTGTCTGTAGAGGAGGTACTGGACGTTCTACAACGGCACATCAAAGGACAGCAGAATGAAGCTCTGCGCAGGAGGGAATTGTTTAGCTGCAGACAGATGGAGGGTGAGTCTTTTGACGCTTTTTATGTACGTCTTAAGAGAGCCTCGGAAGAGGTAGATATATGTTTAGGCCACCACCAGCAGTGCGAGGAGACCCAGTTGAAGCAGGTGATCCTGATGGGTGTTAAGGACGAGGAACTTGTCCAACGCCTCACCTCCCTCGACTCTTCCTCTTCTCTTCAGGATGTGTTGACGATATGTCGCTCCTATGAGGCTGCCAGGTGTGCCACCTCTGCCATCCGAGCTCCCCCTACAGCTGTACGCGCTGTGTCCCGGTACAAGAAGGACAAGAAGTCTGCTCCTACGCCTTCGCCCACCACGTCCACGCCCGGTTCATTTTGTAACAACTGTGGTAAGCAGCACGGAACACAGGTGTGTCCAGCTGCTCAGTCTACCTGCAACAGTTGTGACCGTAAGGGCCACTGGTCGCTCACAGTGCGGTGCCCAGCTAAGTACGTACAGTGCAATGTGTGCGGTCGTCTGGGCCACTATGACAAGTGTTGCCCTACCCACAAACCCAAGGGACAGCGTCGGCGGAAGCTTCGGCGCCCTTCTACCAGTGAGGGCCGCCCACAGTCGCCAAATCAGAGGCACGACGACCCTGGACAAAGCCCGACCCATATTAGGAGGGTGTACTCCTCGCATCCCAGGACCAAAGTCCCCCAGTACATCAGCGTCATCGTGACCTACGGCGGTGTGTCATCCCGTCTTCAGATGTTGCCCGACACCGGCGCTGATGCTACAGTCATCGGTCCCCAGCATTTGCAATGCTTGGGGCTCTCTCCAAGCGATCTAGGACCGCCTCCCAAGGACCTCTGCGTCACGGCAGATGGTTCACAGATGGCCCCAGCCCTGGGTTCACTCTATGCACATGTCACCTTTGGCAACAGGTCGTGTCAGGCCTGGATTGACGTGCATAATGGTGTCCCGACTCCTTTGCTGTCCTACAGACATTGCCAAGAGTTGGCCATCATCTCCCAGGACTTCCCAACACCGATTCTCGAGGTAAAATACGCCAACAGGGTGCACGAAGGGAGCAGCAACTACCCTGCTGCCGCCCTACCCCTACCTCTGGCCAGTGACACCTCTCCTTCGGTAGTTGTCCCTGCTGCTTCACGTCCCCACGCCTTGGCTCGCCTCCACGACAGTCACTGTGGAGCCGAGGCCACCAAACGGCGTGCAAGACAGACTGTGTTCCGGCCTGGCATCGACCCCGACATCTCCAATGCTGTCCAGGTGTGTAAGCCCCGCCACGTATTACAACCCAGCCAGCAGCAGGTACCCTTCATGAGTGACGACAACCCCACCCGCCCCTTTGAGTCTGTGTCGGCCGACTTTTTCTGTGTGTCAGGAAAGTCCTTCCTGGTTATCGTCGACCGTCTCTCTGGTTGGCCGGTTGTCATCAAGGGCGGTAATGACACGACGTCTGCCGCCACCATCAGCAAGTTCCGCCACTACTTCCGTGACGTGGGCGTTCCTGTACGCCTGCGAACCGACGGAGGGCCTCAGTTCACAAGCCGGGACTTTGCTGTGTTCCTTGACCGATGGGGAGTCCGGCATGTGTTGTCATCGCCCCATTACCCGCAGTCCAACGGCCACGCTGAGGCTGCTGTCAAATCCCTGAAGCACCTCATCCTTAAGGTGGCCCCTTCTGGGAACATTGACTGCGAGGCCTTCGACCGGGGTCTTCTTGAACTCCGCAACACACCTAACTACACCGGACGCTCCCCTGCCCAGGTTTTGTATGGACGCCCCCTTCGTTCTTGTGTCCCTGCTCACCCTCAATCCTTCTCCAAGGAGTGGCAGGCCAAGACAGAGGATTGTGACCGCCGAGCCGCCGAACGTGTTCAGGACGTCGTCGCCCGCTACAACGACCACGCCCGTTCTCTCCCCAGGTTGAGTGTCGGCACCCAAGTCCGTGTTCAGGACCCGACCTCCCTACGTTGGGACAAAGTAGGCGTAGTCATGGGTCTCGGCAGGTCACGGGACTACCAGGTGCGGTTACCCAGTGGTCGTGTGTGGTGGAGGAACCGCCGTTTTCTCCGCCCCGTAACAATGCCTTCTGCTGGCCCCGCCACCAGTGTTGAGTCCCATACCCTTCCCAGTGATGAAGTCCCTCGACGCTCAGAACGGATCCAAAAGAAAAGGTCCGCTCAAGACTTTGCTATGAGCGTATAGGGGGGAGGGAGGTGTATGTATATTATGTATGCTGGATTATATATTATGTATGTATATTATGTATGTGCTCCATTTATGTATTATTCATTCAGCCTAGCTAGCAGCGTGTGGCAATGTTATTACCATATCCCACATGCTTAATTAATGTGCCCGGCGACGTATGGAAGCTGCTAATGTATCACTTGCCATACGTCGTCTATAGCAGTTGACAGTAAACCGGTGTTTGTGTTCTCTCCTGTATATAGAACTTATTACCCAGAACACCTAACAGTTGTTATTACTGTTACTGTCTTGGCTGTTATTACTGAAAGTTTCTTGGCTGTTATTACTGTTACTGTCTTGGCTGTTATTACTGTTACTGTCTTGGCTGTTATTACTGTTACTGTCTTGGCTGTTGTTACTGTTACTGTCATGGCTGTTATTACTGTTACTGTCTTGGCTGTTATTACTCTTACAGTCTTGGTTTTTATTACTGTTACTGTCTTGGTTGTTATTACTGTTACTGTCTTAGCTGTTATTACTGTTACTGTCTTGGTTGTTATTACTCTTACTGTCTTGGCTGTTATTACTGTTATTGATTTAGCTGTTATTTCTGTTACTGTCTTGTCTTGGCTGTTATTACTCTTACTGTCTTGGCTGATATTACTGTTACTGTCTTGGCTGTTATTACTGTTACTTACTTGGCTATTATTACTGTTACTGTCTTGGCTGTTATTACTGTTACAGTGTTGGTTGTTATTACTGTTACTGTCTTGGTTGTTATTACTTTTACAGTCTAGGGTGTTATTACTGTTACTGTCTTGCCAGTTATTACTGTTACTGTTTTGTCTTCGCTGTTATTACTGTTACTGTGTTGGTTGTTATTACTGTTACTGTCTTGGCTGTTATTACTGTTACTGTCTTGCCAGTTATTACTGTTACTGTGTTGGTTGTTATTACTGTTACTGTCTTGGTTGTTATCACTTTTAGAGTCTTGGGTGTTGTTACTGTTACTATCTTGGCTGAAATTTGTGTTACTGTCTTGGCTGTTATTACTGCTACTGTCTTGACTGTTATTTCTGTTACTGTCTTGGTTGTTATTACTGTTACTGTCTTGGTTGTTATTACTGTTACTTTTTTAGCTGTTATTACTGTTACTGTCTTGGTTGTTATTACTGTTACTGTCTTGGCTCTTATTACTGTTACAATCTAGCCTATTATTAACGTTACTCTCTTGGCTGTTATGACTGTTACTGTCTTGGCTGTTATTGCTGTTACTGTCCTGGCTGTTATTACACTTACTGTCTTGGTTTTTATTCCTGTTACTGTCTTGGCTGTTATTACTGTTACTGTCTTGCCTGTTATTGCTGTTACTGTCTTGTCTTCGCTGTTATTACTGTTACTGTCTTGGCTGTTATTACTGTTACTCTCTTGGCTCTTATTACTGTTAATGTTTTGTCTTCGCTGTTATTACTGTTACTCTGTTGGTTGTTATTACTGTTACTGTCTTGGTTGTTTTTACTTTTACAGTCTTGGGTGTTATTATTGTTACTATCTTGGCTGTTATTACTGTTACTGTCTTGGCTGTTATTACTGCTACTGTCTTGACTGTTATTTCTGTTACTGTCTTGACTGTAATTACTGTTACTGTCTTGATTTTTATTACTGGTACTGTTTTGGCTGTTATTAATGTTACTGTCTTGGCTGTTATTACTGTTACTGTCTTGGCTGTAATTACTGTTACAATCTTGGCTGTTATTACTCGTACTGTCTTGGTTGTCATTACTGTTACTGTCATGGTTGTTATTACTGTTACTGTCATGGCTGTTATTACTGTTACAGTCTTGGCTGTTATTACTGTTACTGTCTTAGCTTTTATTACTCTTACTGTCTTGGCTGTTGTTACTGTTACTGACATAGCTGTTATTACTGTTACTGTCTTGGCTGTTATTACTGTTACTGTCTTGCCTGTTATTACTGTTACTGTCTTGGTTGTTATTACTTTTACAGTCTTGCAAGTTATTACTGTTACTGTCTTGCCTTCGCTATTATTACTGTTCCTGTCTTGGCTGTTATTACTGTTACTGTCTTGGCTGTTATTAATGAAACTGTCTTGGCTGTTATTACTGTTCCTATCTTGGTTGTTATTACTGTTACTGTCTTGGCTGTTATTACTGTTATTGTCTTTGCTGTTATTACTGTTACTGTCTTTGCTGTTATTACTCTTGTTGTCTTGTCTCATATTACTGTTACTGTCTTGGCTGTTGTTACTGTAACTGTTTTGGGTGATATTACCGCTACTATCTTGGCTATTATTACTGTTACTATCTTTGCTGTTGTTACTGTTACTGTCTTGGCTGTTATTACTGTTACTGTCTTGGCTGTTATTAATGAAACTGTCTTGGCTGTTATTACTGTTCCTGTCTTGGTTGTTATTACTGTTACTGTCTTGGCTGTTATTACTGTTATTGTCTTTGCTGTTATTACTGTTACTGTCTTTGCTGTTATTACTCTTGTTGTCTTGTCTCATATTACTGTTACTGTCTTGGCTGTTGTTACTGTTACTGTTTTGGGTGATATTACCGCTACTATCTTGGCTATTATTACTGTTACTGTCTTTGCTGTAATTACTATTATTGACTTAGATGTTATTTCTGTTACTGTCTTGGCTGTTATTACTGTTACTGTCTTAGCTGTTATTACTGTTACTCCCTTGGCTGTTATTACTGTTATTGACTTAGCTGTTATTACTGTTACTGTCTTGGCTGTTATTACTTTTGCTGTCTTGGCTATTATTACTGTTACTTTCTTGGCTATTATTACTGTTACTGTCTTGGCTGTTATTACTGTTATTGTTTTGTCTTCTCTGTTATTACTGTTACTGTGTTGGTTGTTATTACTGTTACTGTCTTGGGTGTTATTACTCTTACTGTCTTGACTGTTATTAAAGTTACTCTCTTGGCTGTTATAACTCTTACTGTCTGGATATTTATTACTGGTACTGTTTTGGCTGTTATTACTGTTACTGTCTTGGTTGTTATTACTGTTACTGTCATGGCTGTTATTACTGTTACTGTCTTGGCTGTTATTACTGTTACTGTCTTGGTTGTTATTACTGTTACTGTCATGGCTGTTATTACTCTTACTGTCTTGATTTTTATTACTGGTACTGTTTTGGCTTTTATTACTGTTACTGTCTTGGTTGTTATTACTGTTACTGTCATGGCTGTTATTACTGTTACTGTCTTGGCTGTTACTACTGTTACTGTTTTGGCTGTTATTACTGTTTCTGTCTTGGCTGTTATTACTGTTACTGTCTTGGTTGTTATTACTGTTACTGTCATGGCTGTTATTACTGTTACTGTCTTGGCTGTTACTACTGTTACTGTCTTAGCTGTTATTACTCTTACTGTCTTAGCTGTTATTACTGTTACTGTCTTAGCTGTTGTTACTGTTACTCTCTTGGCTGATATTTCTGTTACTATCTTGATTTTTATTACTGGTACTGTTTTGGCTGTTATTACTCTTATTGTCTTGGCTGTTATTACTGTTACTGTCTTGGTTATTTTTACATTTACTGTCTTGGTTGTTATTCTGTTACTGTCTTGGTTGTTATTACTGTTACTGTCTTGGTTGTTATTACTGTTACTGTCTTGGCTGTTATTACTCTTACTGTCTTGGTTGTTATTACTGTTACTGTCTTGGCTGTTATTACTGTTATTGTCTTAGCTGTTATTTCTGTTACTGTCTTGGCTGTTATTACTCTTACTGTCTTGGTTGTTATTACTGTTACTGTCTTGGCTGTTATTACTGTTATTGTCTTAGCTGTTATTTCTGTTACTTGTTGGCTGTTACTGTCTTGGCTTACTCTTACTGTCTTGGCTGTTATTACTCTTACTGTCTTGGCTGTTATTTCTGTTACTGTCTTGGCTGTTATTACTCTTACTGTCTTGGCTGTTATTACTCTTACTGTCTTGGCTGTTATTACTGTTACTGTCATGGCTGTTATTACTGTTACTGTCTTGGCTGTTATTACTCTTACTGTCTTGGCTGTTATTTCTGTTACTGTCTTGGCTGTTATTACTGTTACTGTCATGGCTGTTATTACTGTTACTGTCTTGGCTCTTATTACTGTTACTATCTAGGCTATTATTACTGTTACTGTCTTGGCTGTTATGGCTGTTACTGTCTTGGCTGTTTAACTGTTACTGTCTAGACTGTTAGTATGGTTACAGTCTTCGCTGTTATTACTATTACTGTCTTGGCTGTTATTACTGTTCCTTTCTTGGCTGTTATTACTGTTACTGTCTTGCCTGTTATTACTGTTACTGTCTTGGCTGTTATTTCTGTTACTGTCTTAACTGTTATTACTGTTACTGTCTTTGTTGTTATTACTGTTACAGTCATGGCTGTTTTCACTGTCTTGTCTTGGCTGTTATTACTGTTACTGTCTTGACTATTATTACTGTTAGTGTCTTGGCTGTTATTACTGTTACTGTCTTGGCTGTTATTACTGTTACAGTCTTGACTGTTATTACTGTTACTGTCTTGGCCGTTATTACAGTTACTGTCTTAACTGTGATTACTGTTACTGTCTTGACTGTTATTACTGTTACTGTCTTAGCTGTTATTACAGTTACTGTTATTTGAGAGCTGTCGTGGATGGCTCCATCTTCCCTCGAGGGAGGACGACGTGCCTATTCCGTTCTCCCTCGATAGGACACTACTCATAGCAGTCACACTCATAATCTTACATCGAACGGACGTGATTAAATGGTCTATTTATATAGCCGCCGTCCTCTCCCTTCACACTCATAGATAGTGGAAGTTACGGTTGATTTACACTCAGGAATTATATAAACAATATTTTTTCAATAAAAGAAGAAATAACAATGGGGTTTCGCTACTTTTACTCAATATAATATATTTCTAGTCCCATATACTTTATGGGTAGTTCATACAAGTGATCGTGGGCACTTCGTGCCCAATGGCGAATCCGGTGGTACAGTTTACCAAAGCACGAAAGGCTGGCAGTGTACAGGGACATCGTTTTACAGCGTAAATAAAATGGTTAATTATGCCTCCTTAAAGAAACCTTCGACATGCGACCAGGTTTGTTGTACTCTACAAATTTATAGAGATTTTTCCACCAAGTTTGATGAAAAACGATTGTGCTGTTTTGGCTGCCCAGAACAGACACACACACAGACACATGACTATTCCTATAGCATATGAGATAATCATTGTCTTGGTTGTTATAATCATGATCGTTAGTGTTATAATCATAGTTGTGGTTGTTATAATCATAGTCGTGGTTGTTATAATCATGGTCCTGGTTTCATAATCATAGTCGTGGTTGTTATAATCATGGTGGTGGTTGTTATAATCAGAGTCGTGGTTGTTATAATCATGGTCGTGGGTGTTATAATCATGGTCGTGGTTGTCATAATCATGGTCGTGGTTGTTACAATCATAGTCGTGGTTGTTATAATCTTAGTCGTGGTTGTTATAATCATATTCGTGGTTGTTATAATCATGGTCGTGGTTGTTATAATCATGGTCGTGGTTGTTATAATCATAGTCGTGGTTGTTATAATCATATTCGTGGTTGTTACAATCATGGTCGTGGTTGTCATAATCATGGTCGTGGTTGTTACAATCATAGTCGTGGTTGTTATAATCTTAGTCGTGGTTGTTATAATCATATTCGTGGTTGTTATAATCATGGTCGTGGTTGTTATAATCGGTTGTTATAATCATGGTCGTGGTTATAATCGTTCGTCGTTGGTTATAATCATATTCGTTGTTTATAATGGTTGTTACAATCATAGTCGTGGTTGTTATAATCATGGTCGTGGTTATGATCATGGTCGTTGTTGTTATAATCATGGTCGTGGTGTTATAATCATCGTCGTGGTTTTTATAATCATAGTCGTAATTGTTATAATCATTGTCGTGGTTATGTCATCATGTTATAATCATCGTCGTGGTTGTTATAAATATGGTCGTGGTTGTTATAATCATGGTCGTGGTTGTTATCATGGTTCATGGTTGTTATAATCATGTGGTTGTTATAATCCTGGTCGTGGTTGTTATAATCATGGTCGTGGTTGTTATAATCCTAGTTGTGGTTGTTATAATCATTGTCGTGGTTTTATAATCATGGTCGTGGTTGTTACAATCATAGTCGTGGTTGTTATAATCATGGTCGTGGTTATGATCATGGTCGTTGTTGTTATAATCATGGTCGTGGGTGTTATAATCATCGTCGTGGTTGTTACAATCATGGTCGTGGTTGTTATAATCATATTCGTGGTTGTTACAATCATGGTCGTGGTTGTTATAATCATGGTCCTGGTTGTTATAATAATAGTCGTGGTTTTTTTAATCATAGTCGCGGTTGTTATAATCATGGTCGTGGTTGTTATAATCATGGGTTGTTACAATCATAGTCGTGGTTGTTATATTCATGGTCGTGGTTATGATCATGGTCGTAGTTGTTATAATCATGGTCGTGGGTGTTATAATCATAGTTGTGGTTATTATGATCATAGTCGTGGTTGTTATAATCATGGTCGTGGTTGTTATAATCATAGTCGTGGTTGTTACAATCATGGTCGTGGTTGTTATAATCATGGTCGTGGTTGCTATAATCATGGTCGTGGTTGTTATAATCATAGTCGTGGTTGTTACAATCATGGTCGTTGTTGTTATAATCATGGTCGTGGGTGTTATAATCATCGTCGTGGTTGTTATAATCATAGTCGTGGTTGTTATAATCATTGTCGTGCTTATGATCATAGTCGTGGTTGTTACAATCATGGTCGTGGTTGTTATAATCATAGTCGTGGTTGTTATAATCATGGCCGTGGTTGTTATAATCATGGTCGTGGTTGTTATAATCATGGTCGTGGTCATGATACTTACAGTATCTAATATACTATAAGAAGGAATAGAATAAACGTTAGAATAATTAATTAAAGAAATATTCGCCATAAGGAGAGGTTGAAATCATAAAAAAATTTATTACGAATCACAGAGGATCATTCCGAGATAAATTATATTATGAAGTGAAGTGACCTTGATTTTGGTTATATTAGTCATCATCTGCTTAAGTCATCACTTGTGTTAAGTCATCATAGTCATCATCTACGTTAGTCAGTTTTAGGCCCATCTCACATGACTGACTGACCATCAATGTTTTTTCCACGCGAGGGTGTTAGTTTTCAATGCTTCTTATTATTTAAGATGGTGGATGT
Source organism: Homarus americanus (assembly GCF_018991925.1). Lineage (NCBI taxonomy): Eukaryota > Metazoa > Arthropoda > Malacostraca > Decapoda > Nephropidae > Homarus > Homarus americanus. The sequence continues at coordinate 5,271,257 of NW_024723541.1, forward strand.
AAGACCTCCTACCCTCACTGACGCAGCTATGGTCAATTTGGTGTTATTCTTGTTTATAAATGCCTTCTAATCTGTCTCAAGTCTATCCGTCATGTCTATTGCCATCCCAACTGTCTGTTCGTCTGTGTGGTGTTTGAATGTAAGCCCGTCTATACTCTTTGTGTCGTCAAATCTGTCTGTCTTATCCATTATTGGCGTGTGTCTGCCTGTTTGTGAACACTTATGCGAACCAGTCAGTCAGCTGTCTGTCTGTCATGTTAGTTGCCATATTGTCTATTTGTGCATGTATGAATCTGTATATTTTTGTCAACCTCCTGTCTGTTTCACTGTCTATATTCACCCTGTGTCTATTGTAGTCATCTTCTCCATGCATTCCTGTTATTATCTCTTTTCCACGTACAGTCAGCCACAGGAATAAGTATACACTGTAGCTGTAAGGTCGTCTGGTAACGTTGAAACTGCGCATCCAGACGCATGATGAAACTTAGCTCCCCCCACCTGTTATCTCTAACTATTTTCTGTTTTCCTTTCTTTATTCTTCTATTTACTCATCTTCCGTCCTTTACTAATCCAAACAACATTAAAAAATAGGAGGCTAAGAAAAAAAGGGGTGGGAGGAGGGAGCCGTACGATAACTGCAATCGTGGGCTGACAGCGTACATCGAATAAAGGTGCGCCATGTCCGTAGATTTGTCATCGTTTTCCATCGTAAATATAATTGTTAACTAATGCCTTCCTAAAGAAACCATCGACATGGGGCCAGGTTTGTTCCACTCTAGGATTTTTTTGCGATTTTACTACCAAGTTTAATGAAAAACGATTGTGCCGTTTCGGCTGCACAGGCAGACAAACAGACAGACAGACAGACAGACGGATAGCGCTATAGAATATTGGATGGTGGCAGCTAATGTGAGTACGAATATGACATACCAGTCTACGTACCAAGGCGTCAGTGTTTTGTGAAATAAGAAAAACAAAAAACAGTGGCGTGTTACATATCAGAGTGAATTGCTATATCCCGTAGTGAGACGATTGTACTTTAGTGTTCCTCATTCTTTCTCCCATAGTGGTGTGCAGAATTATTCCAATAACCAATTCTGAGTTATTGTTAACTTATTACCATACGGCTAGTTAGTGATACCCCTGTTAACAACAAGCAAGAGTGGTCAGGAAAGTGTCTTGTCGGCATTCTTATCCTGTGCCCTCCGCTTGCAGTGTTGCAGACATACCCAAATACTTTCAGGGTTTACTAACAAAAGACCTTTCACAAGTGTCCAGACGACAATTGAGGCTTCGTGATCGTTGATTGCTATATTTCCAGTGCATCAGAAAGTCCTTCATATATACAGGGCTGCAGAAGGTTTGGCACACAGAAACAGCGACATCGTATCAGCGAGTAGAGGACCTGATTCGTCATTGTCAGCAGCTGACCATACTGTGGAAGGTACTCCCCTGTCGTGAAGTGGATTCACCCGGCGTTCGTCACTGCAGCGCATCTGGTGGCTGCTAGGCAACCGGACATACGCAGTGGAGCAGCCCTCGCTCGCCGCCAACTCAGAGTGGGAGGGACGATTGCTGTACCAACCCAACTAACCCCCCACCTGAGACCATCTGTGGATCGAGTTTTCTATGAAGATGTCCAACTCCTTCATTTTCGTGGTTCATTTATTTTATACACAGTGGGACTCTATACGAAATAGCTTCTCAAGTGATTGTTACAAGTGGTGATAACCCAGGAAGGTTGTTGCATATATTAGTTTCACATGTAACTGATATATCACACTAACAGTCATCTCACCATAAACACAGTTGGTAAAGGTAGAGGTATTATGTTCTTCCCACTACTGTGGCATACTGGTTTAGAAGAAGAACCTATATATATATGAAACGTAAATGTAAATTTGAAATAGCAATCGAAGATATTGTTATATGTGTTACATTTACTTCTACAAGGAAGAAGAATTGCAGCATTTTCGTGGACATTGACCCAGTCACCGGACCTTGGAGTCAGCTGTGTCTCCTGTGAGTGACACATGCAAGTCTACGGGATTGCGGCAACAATTTCACGTTTTCAAGCCTGCAAGGAATAGGTAGAATCTAGGCATACATTAAATAAATACATACATTTACATAGCCAACGGAATGCCTCCACATTGATAGAACATCGGATAGGTTATGTCATTGTTGTAAGTGCCTTACTTATTTTAATATACACTGACGTGATATAATTCCCAGTATTTATTTCTTACCTGTTCAGTTATTGATACTATATTTATTTTAACTCTATTTTTTATAAATTTCCTGTAAATGGATGGACAAGGATATTTCTTTGGTTTGTATCTAATTAATTTTTCAAACCTTAGACATAGAAAATGTGGACATTTTCTTTTGATCCCAGGGAGGATAAGAATGTTCATAATTTTCAAACTACATATTTTAATGATGTCAAAGACACATCTTCTTAAAATAAAAATATGATAGTTATACAGTAAAGTATCACAGACTGTAAATTTTCAGCCATACCGTGTAGAACCCTTTACAACTCAGTACCATTGCTCTCCGCTAATATGAATGTTTCGTAGAAAGAGTCTGAAGCACCACACACTCATTCATCTAGCGTGATTACAGTAGCAAAAGTTGTACATTGCTCAGAAGGCGTAAACACGAAGTAGGCGAAGATTATTTCTGCCATTATGCTTAACCAAGTTAACGATTCCAATATTGTGTTGATATTGGCAGTAATGTTTGTGTTTAAAGTCAGAATCATCCAATTTTGCCATTTTACATGAGATACTAGCCCGTCAGACACTTAAGTCTAGGACCCCAGTACTTGATGGTTTCAGAGTCCCCAGCTTAGTGTTTACACATATGTTTGTAACATGGTTAGGCTGCCTCATATTATGCTGAGTTAAGGCATTTAGTAGCCGGTTTTCTGGCCACCCAAAGTGGGCAGTAGCTTGATACCCTTGACGAGAGGAAGACGTTATTTGAGAGCCATCGTGGATGGCTCAGTCTTCCCTCGAGGGAGGACGACGTGCTTATTCCGTTCTCCCTCGATGGGTCACTACTCATAGCAGTCACACTCATAATCTTACAATGAACGGACGTGACTAAACGGTCTATTTATATATCCGCCGTCCTCTCCTTTCACACTCATAGATAGTGGAAGTTACGGTTGATTTACACTCAGGAATTATATAAACAATATTTTTTTCAATAAAAGAAGAAACAACAATGGGGTTTCGCTACTTTTACCCATTATACTATATGTCTAGTCACATATACTTTATGGCTAGTTCATTATTACTGTTACTGTCTTGGCTGTTATTACTGTTACTGTCTTGGCTGTTATTACTGTTACTGTCTTGGCTGTTATTACTGTTACTGTTTTAGCTATTATTACTGTTACTGTCTTGGCTGTTATTACTATTACTCTCTTGGCTGTTCTTACTGTTACTGTCTTGTCTTGGTTGTTATTACTGTTACAGTCTTGGCTGTTCTTACTGTTTCTGTCCTGGCTGTTATTACTATTACTGTCTTGGCTGTTATTACTGTTACTCTCTAGGCTGTTCTTATTGTTACTGTCTTGTCTTGGTTGTTATTACTGTTACTGTCTTGGCTGTTCTTACTGTTTCTGTCCTGGCTGTTATTACTGTTACTGTCTTCGTAGTTATTACTGTTATTGTCTTGGCTTTTATTACTGTTACTGTCTTGGCTGTTATTACTGTTACAGTCTTGGCTGTTATTACTGTTACTGTCTTGTCTGTTACTACTGTTACTGTCTTGGCTGTTATTACAGTCTTGGCTGTTATTACAGTCTTGGCTGTTATTACAGTCTTGGCTGTTATTACTGTTACTGTCTTGGCTGTTATTACTGTTACTGTCTTGGCTGTTATTGCTGTTACAGCAGCAGCAGCAGCAGCAGCAGCACTTGTTAGTACGCTACCAGGAGTCAGCCTCGTCAGCAGCAGCACTTGTTGGTACGCTACCAGGAGTCAGCCTTGTCAGCAGCAGCACTTGTAGGTACACTACCTTGCAATACTGCTGACACTAGAGGTTGTCCTTTGTTATTGTAAGCTACTGAACATGAAGTAAATGTTTGGTTTACCTTGAACTGTGTGAGTGGGTGTCCGTCGGGCAGACTCTCGGGTACAACTACGTAATTGCTGAAGCTACACACCTGATTGATGACTGGTGCGGGTTGTTTCACAGCTGAATTATATTGTAGTAAAAGAAGTAAATGATTACACGTTCATATGTAATGGCTAAAATATTTGTCGCATTTTGAGACGGACCCCAAAAAACAAAGAAAAATATAACTGAAAACTAATTATTATAATTTTCAACGATTATAACAAAACATTTCAGTGCAAAATAGATAACTATATACATAACTGACAACTCGTGGTATGGAACACCTGGTGGTACAAGTGTTGATGTAAATTCTGAAGTAATTTTAGCTCTTGCCGAGCGCAAGTGTGCTATTCCTCTGAAATTAAGCTAAGTAACATGGATGATGTGAGACACCAGTTAGTGCTTTTTAGAAAAAAATATTTGTAAGCAGCAATGATTTTAAAGTTAATTATAATATAAGAATAATTAAAATGCATTGTCTTCGATTATTTATTACGAAACCAATTCTACTGCTACCAGCATTCATAGTATACGAGTATTTGAGAAATATATGTGAAGTGCTGTGTATATCTACACTTTATATATATATATATATATATATATATATATATATATATATATATATATATATATATATATATATATATATATATATATATATATATATATATATATATATATATATATATATATATATATATATATATATATATATATATATATATATATATATATATATATATATATATATATATATATATATATATGTAACCGGTCGGAATTTACTGGACTTTATTTTCTCACTTGACTTGGGGTTTATTAAAGATTAATAGATGGTAATGGCAGTGGAAGCGCCCCTTTGAGAAAAATCCCGAACCAGCACAAGAACACTTAAATCTACTAAACAAAATGAATTGTCCGTGACCCGTGGAAGGATAGCGTCTGTGACTGGGATGAATGAGACACACTGTAAAAATTAGACACTTATATTCCCTCCAACACTACAAACACAATCAAATAATGGTACACCAATATGCGCACCTCTTAACTGAACTTAAAACACTACTCTGGGGAATAAATGTTATACATGATATTGAAATTATTAGAAACTCAGGCAACAATAAATTTAAAGTATTAAGAAATGTTGCTTGCACACATGAAACAGGCCTTAAGGGCTTTCAACAAAATTATATCACCCCAACAGATGCACAATTCCTAACCTAACTTAAACACTACTCTGGGGAACAAAGGTTATACCTGAGATCGGAATTATAAAGAAAAATTAAATGCATTAAAAGAATTAAATCACAGTATCACTCTGGTTCAGCTTAGTGACACAACATTCAAAAAACAATACTATCAAAATTATTTAAGAAATATTAAACCACACACGTCAAGATAACATCAGTAACTGAGAAATGGTATTAACTACACACAAATATAGTCACTATTATTGATATGTTACTGGGTCCACCAATACTCGTAATAAGGGAGATAAAATGTTCCTCTAGGTATCTCCTAGAGTCCTAGACTCATGGTCTCAGTGTGTGACCATTAATTTACTCAGATAGCCTCAGTATCGCCAATGGAGCGGTGTTTGAAATTACACTGAAATTTCTGAATATTACATATATATATATATATATATATATATATATATATATATATATATATATATATATATATATATATATATATATATATATATATATATATATATATATATATATATATATATATATATATATACCAAATATCATCATTAACTCGAATACGCTGAATTGCTTCAAACATAGGTTGGATGCTCATATGAGCAATAGGGGTTGGGCGTAAACGGGACTGCCCAGTATGGGCCAATAGGCCCGCTGCAGTTTCCTCCATTCTTATGTTCTTATGTTCTTATATTTGGCATGAGCATGGGTAGTTGTCTTTCTGCTCCTCTAGCCTGTATTTATATGGAGTTTTGTGAGTCTAGATTACTACCCAATATAGTGGCCTTTATTCCTCCATGGTATAGATATGTAGATGATGTTCTTTGTCTTTGGCCTAGAAACAGTGACCCATTGGAATTTTTAGACAAGCTTAATGATATTGTCCCAAGTGTCACATTCAAAATTGAAAGAGAAATAAATGGATCCCTTCCATTCCTTGATATGCTTATCATGAGAAATGGCCAAAACTACAAATTTAAGGTATACAGAAAGCCCACACAGGTAGACAGTTTCATTCACTTTTTATCGAATCACCTGGAGTCTACCAAAATGTCAGTTTTTTCTGCTATGTTCTTAAGATGTCTGCGTATTTGTGACTGAATTTATTGACGATGAATTGAAACACATTCGTTCCATTGCACAGAAACTCAGGTACCCTTCTGTGTTTGTTGATCGTTGTTTTAAAAGGGCTAAAAAATCCTTTCATTCCTCTCAAACCAGGCAAATTCCTACACTTAAGAATATTTTGACTCTGCCCTATCTCAATGAATTTGCCCCGTTAGTTCGGTCCCTCAAGCTTCTAAATATTAATGTTGTTTTCAAGTATGACTCAACCATTACCAATATGTTAATAAGAAATAGCCCAAGTTTGAATGTAAATGGAAGTGTTTATTGTATTCCATGTAGCAAATGTAATTGTAATTATGTAGGACAGACAGGAAAAACACTGCAGCTCAGAATCAAACAACATAAGTATAATATCAGAACAGCATCTGAAAGCAGTGCCTTGTTCGTTCATGTTAGGAATAATAATCACCCCATTGCTTGGGAAAAAAAGCTTAGAAGTATTTAAATCATCTTGTGTCACAGAAAGACTTCTGGTTGAAGCTAGTTTGATTAAGGAATTAAAATCAATAAACCTTAGGGATGGTCAGTTCAAAACTGATAATATGTTACATAAATTTATATGTCAGTGGCCCAAGGTTAAAAATGCTTTGAAAACCTTTGATCTAGATGTATGATAGTTATTTTGTGGGTCCCTTATTTTTGACCTGACCTGACTAGTCACGTCACCCCCCTTCTCTTAAGCTCCTCTTCGTGTGTGTTGGTGTGGGGATTAGTGGATGACATCATTATGACCTGACCTCATGTTTTAAGGTCACCCTGTATATTTAAGCCTCTCTCTGTCCATGTAATCCAGTTGCCTCTGAAGATGTCTTGAATAAAGACGAAAGCTAAGGTGCTCCGTTGTTTCCATTTTCCCGTGTGATTTTATCAAGATATACATATATATATATATATATATATATATATATATATATATATATATATATATATATATATATATATATATATATATATATATATATATTGGCGGTACAGGCGTCATTTCTAGCTCTTTGATTTAATATATTATGTACTACAGTAGGGTATGTTTCATGACTTGTTTTATGTATATGTTTCACGTGTTCTATGTATTATTGTAGTGTAAGTTTAATGACTTGTTCCCCTAGGTTTTCTACATATCAGCGTCAAATTACCGGCCGATCAGTTTGACGTCAGTAGTGGGGAAATTTCTTGAATCAATTATAGCAGATAGCATCCGATCGCATCTAGAGAAAAGCAAATTAATCTACGACTCTCAACATGGGTTTACAAAGGGAAAATCTTGTCTAACAAATCTGCTGACGTTTTTTAGGAAAGTCTTCGAGGTAGTAGATAATGACGAAAATTACGATGTTATTTACTTAGACTTTAGCAAAGCATTTGACAGAGTACCGCATCAGAGGCTTCTGAGAAAAATTAAGGCTCATGGATTCGTGGGGAAAGTTTTAAATTGGATAAAATCATGGCTCACCGATAGAACGCAGAGGGTCAGCGTAGATGGTGTTAAATCTGAGTGGGGCCGTGCAACCAGTGGGGTTCCTCAGGGGTCAGTACTAGGCCCACTTTCGTTCATAATCTACATAAACGATCTAGATACTGGGATCAGCAGTGACATAAGCAAGTTTGCGGATGACACCAAAATAGGGCGGCAGATTAATTCAGGGCAGGATGCAAATGCATTACAAGAGGATCTAAATAAACTGCAGGGGTGGTCTGAAAAATGGCAAATGAAATTCAACACCAGCAAGTGCAGCGTACTCAATATTGGAAGAACAAATACTGATAATATATACAGCCTTAACAACATCAAACTAGAGAAGTCGACTTGTGAAAGAGACCTAGGGGTACTTGTAAGCCCGGACCTAGGGCCTAGAAAACAGTGCGTTAATGTTCGAAATAAGGCAAACAGAGTATTGGGTTTTATATCTAGAAGTGTAAGTAACAAGAATGCAGAGGTCTTATTACAACTATATCTTGCGCTAGTCAGGCCGCACCTCGATTATGCGGTTCAGTTCTGGTGCCCCTATGATAGAATGGATATAAATTCACTAGAGTCGGTGCAGTGAAGAATGACAAAAATGATTCCGGGACTTAGAAACCTTCCATATCAGGATAGGTTAAAGAAACTTAACTTGCATTCCCTAGAAAGACGAAGAGTGCGGGGAGATATGATAGAAGTATTTAAGTGGGTGAAAGGAATCAATAAAGGGGATATAGATAAAGTTCTTATAATATCCGAGCTGGATAGGACTCAGAGCAACGGATTCAAGTTGGATAAGTTTAGGTTTAGGAGGGAGATAGGAAGAAACTGGTTCACAAATAGGGTGGTGGACGAGTGGAACAAGCTTAGCAACTTTGTAGTAAGTGCTGGAACGCTGGAAAGTTTCAAAAGGAGGCTAGATAGATTCATGGATGATAGAGAGCGGTAGTAACTCTCGACAGCAGCTGCCATGCCCAGGCCAACCGGCCTATTGCAGACTCCTTATTTTCTTATGTTTGTATTTTGTCCTCTAATATACTATAGCGCTATCCGAATGTATGTCTGTCTGTCTGTGCAGCCAAAACGGCACAATCGTTTTTCATCAAACTTGGTGGAAAAATCGCAAAAAAAATTGTAGTGTGGAACAAACCTGGTCCCATGTCGATGGTTTCTTTAGGAAGCCATTAATTTACCATTATATTTACGGCTGTATGCTGTCAGCCGGATACAATACAGTACAATACTACACCATACAATACAATACACAACGAACTATAAATATTTTTAAGAATAAAAAATAATTATATAGACATGTAAGACTCACAACTTGATAAGATACCCGAAAGACATTAGCTATTGGAAATGTGATTAAATGTTTTGTTATTAATCCAGTGTGAAATGTATCTATGTATCAGAGATATCACAGTAAGGGAAGAACTAGGTAACAGTGATCACAGAGAAATCAGGTTCACCCTAAATTGGGAAACGAAAAACAATGACAATATGGTCAGAGTCCCAAACTTTCGGTTGGCGGATTATCAGGGGTTAAGAGGATAGACATAATATAGTATACAATATAAAGCACAAGAACAAAATATACCATACAGAAAAATTAGGTCAAATAAGAATGAGCCAAGGTGGATGACCAGAAATCTTAAACATGACATAGGAATAAAGAAAGGAATTTATAAGAAATTAAAGCGAGGGGAGGAGCAACTCAGAAATAGGTATAATGAACTATCTAGGAATGTTAAGAAAAATGTAAGGAAAGCAAAGAGAGACTATGAAATTAGAATAGCAAGAGAATCCAAGGCAAATCCCAAGGGATTTTTCCAGGTATATAGAACAAAGGTCAAGGACAAAGTTGGGCCTTTAAAGTCAGGGAGGGGAGAAGTGATAAATGGCAGTGAAGAAATAAGCAAAGCATTGAACAGCTATTTTTTATCAGTTTTCACAGAAGAAATTCACGAGGAAATTCCAGAGGTGGAACTGATATTTAGGGGAAAGGAAGAAGAGAAATTAAAGAATATCACTATCAGAAAAGAGGATGTTCTTAAGAGGATAAATAAATTAAAGAAGACAAAATCCCCAGGGCCGGATGAAATTTTCCCTCGAGTCTTGAAAGAGTGTAGGGAACATATTAGCGAACCCCTTGTAAATGGGTAAATAATTATTTAAAGAACATTATTGGCCAAAGGAAAGCTATAGGTAGAAGGATAAATCGTGGCGAATTTTACCTCCGGGAGTATTATAAGGTATTGGCCGGTAGGGTTAAGACCGAGATAAGAAAAGCCAAGAGGAACTATGAACTGAAGGTAGCAGGGGAGGCGAAAACAAACCCCAAAGGATTCTACCAAATGTATCAAACTAAAACACGAGATAAGATTGGACCAATACATTCAGATACCGGCGAGCTAAGTGATAACAACGGCGAAATGAGCAATAATCTGAATAAATATTTTTCAACAGTTTTCACCACCGAAAATTTAAACATGATACCCGAGGCACCGACTCTATTCAGAGATAGTGAAGAAAACAAATTAAGCGAGATAGTAGTGACTAGTAACGATGTTAATAAGCAAATAGACAAACTGAAGCCTAATAAGTCACCTGGTCCCGATGAAATATTTGCCAGAGTATTAAAGGAATGGAAGGATGAGCTTAGTATGCCCTTAGCAAAGTTGTTTAACATGTCATTAAAAACAGGTGTCGTACCAGAATCCTGGAGGATACCGAATGTAATACCGATTTTCAAGAAGGGGGATAGATCACTATCCTCTAACTACTGCCCAATCAGTCTAACATCAATAGTAGGTAAATTACTAGAATCAATTATTTCAAACTCAATTCGAAACCACCTGGAGAAGCACAAGTTGATCAATGATTCCCAACATGGCTTCACAAGCGGGCGTTCATTTCTAACTAATCTATTAACATTTTTTTCATCAGTTTTCGAATCGGTGGACGAGGGGCACAATTATGATGTGGTATATCTCGACTTTAGCAAAGCCTTCGACAGAGTCCCCCACGAAAGACTAATTAGAAAGGTAGAAGCGCATGGCATCAAAGGTAATATCCTTAAATAGATTAGGGCGTGGTTACGGGACAGGAAACAGCAAGTGAGCATAAACGGCACTAAATCGCATTGGAGCAAGGCTCAGTACTTGGACCATTATTATTTATTATATACATAAACGACATAGATATCAGCATAGACAGCACCATAAGTAAATTTGCTGATGACACTAAAATAGGACATGTAATTAAATCTGTCGAGGACTCTGCAAAACTACAGGAAGATCTAAACAAATTTTTCGAATGGTCGGAAAAATGGCAGATGAAATTCAATGTGGACAAATGTAAAGTACTCAGTATAGGAGATGTAAACCGGGAAACCAGTTACCAGATGAACAACGATGCCATTGTGGAATCCGACTGCGAGAGAGATTTAGGAGTAATGATAAGTGGGAATCTTAAGCCAAGTAAACAATGTGTTTTTGCTCGTAACAAGGCTAATAAAGTACTTGGGTTCATACAATGGAGTCTTAGTTACAAGAATTGCGAGGTCATCTTAAAATTATATCTAGCGCTTGTGAGACCTCACCTAGATTACGCAGTTCAGTTCTGGTCACCGTATTACAGAATGGATATAGAATCATTGGAAAGAATCCAGAGGAGAATGACAAGACTAATCCCGGGCATTAGGAACCTTGAATACAGAGACAGGTTAAAGCATCTTAATTTGCACTCCCTTGAAAGAAGTAGAGAGAGGGGCGACTTAATAGAGGTGTATAAATGGAAGTCAGGGTTAAACAAAGGGGACATTACAAAGGTACTCAAACTATCCAACCAGGAGCGAACTCGTAACAATGGTTTTAAATTAGACAAATTTAGATTTCGGCGTGAAATAGGTAAACACTGGTTTGGAAACAGAGTAGTGGATGAATAGAACAAGTTACCAAATATCATCATTAACTCGAATACACTGGATAGCTTCAAACATAGGTTGGATGCTTATATGAGCAATAGGGGTTGGGTATAAACGGGACTGCCCACTAAGGGTCAATAGGCCCGCTGCAGTTTCCTCCATTCTTATGTTCTTTTTTTCTTAACTAACTCCCTCGCGAGGAAAAAACATCGATGGATCGATGGTCGGTCAGTCATGTGAGATGGGCCTAAAACTGACTAACGTAGATAATGACTATGATGACTTAACACAGGTGATGTCATAAGCAGATGGTGACTAATATAACCAGAATCAAGGTCACTTCTCTTCATAATATAATTTATCTCGCACTGATCATCGGTGATTCATAATAATTTTTTTTTAATGATTTTAACCTCTCCTTATGGTGAATATTTTTTTAATTAATTATTCTAACGTTTATTCTATTCCTTCTTATAGTACAGTAGATACTGTAAGCATCACGACCACGACCATGATTATAACAACCATGACTATGATTATAACAACAACGACTATGATCATGACCACGACAATGATTATAACAACCACGACGATGATTATAACTGTAGGTTTTGTATCTAAGCTACTGTGCCGAGTAGCAACCCTGTATATAAGCTACTGCGCCGAGTAGCATTTATATATATATATAATCACGTGGCAACATTGCCCCGAGGCTGCCATATGGCAAGGCAGTCTCAGTCTGACTGTGTGAGCCGTGCATGGCACACGCTAGTCACCACTTGTACTTCTCCTATCCTTCAATAAACCGGGCTCCTTTCAAGCAGAGATCACCTACGGCGACAGGCCGTGTCATGGATGGATCGACGTGCAGCACTGCAAGGAGTTAGGCGTGGTGCCCAGAGACTTTCCCTAGCAGATCCCAGCTGCTCGGTACACCGCCAGCAGGGTGCGTGAATCAACGAGCGACGCGCCTGGCGCTGCCGCACAAAGCTGCCCAGAACCCGCGTCCACTCCCACCCACACAGGACGCTCCCTGCCCAGATCCTGTATGGTCACCCCTTCCGCTCTTGCGTTCCTACACATGCCAAGGCCTTTGCGAAGGACTGGCAGACCAAAGCCGAGAGCTGCGACCGCCGCGCCGCTTCACGTGCCCAGGACGCCAAGGCTCGGTATGACGACCGTGCCCGCCCTCTTCAGCCAGTGGAGATTGGTGCCCTTGTCCGCGTCCAGGACCCGACGACGACACGTTGGGACAAGGTGGGCATAGTGATGGGCGTCGGCCGGTCGCGGGACTACAAGGTCAGGATGCCGAGCGGCCGTGTCTGGTGGAGGAACCGCCGCTTCCTCCGGCCAGTCCCACCCCCTGCTGCTGGCCCCCTGACCGAGGACGAGTCACCTACACCTCACGAGGATCCGCCCCACAGTGCACCTCGACGCTCGGAGCGACTTAGGACTAAGAAGTCCGCTCAAGACAAAGACTATGAGCGTGAGGGGGGAGGGAGATGTAGGGGCTACTGTGCCGAGTCTGTAAGCTACTGTGCCGAGTAGCAACCCTGTATATAAGCTACTGTGCCGAGTAGCAACCCTGTATATAAGCTACTGTGCCGAGTAGCAACCCTGTATATAAGCTACTGTGCCGAGTAGCATTTATATATATAATCACGTGGCAACACTGCACGTTATGTGGCAACATTGCCCGGAGGCTGCCATATGGCACGGCAGTCTCAGTCTGACTGTGTGAGCCGTGCATGGCACACGCTAGTCACCACTTGTACTTCTCCTATCCTTCAATAAACGGACTTCAGTGTTACCCGGTGTTTCCCTACCCATCACTGCATTCTTCAGGGAACAGTTGGAACCTACAATAACTACCACGACTATGATTATAACACCCACGACCATGATTATAACAACCACGACCATGATTATAACAACCACGACCATGATTATAACAACCACGACCATGATTATAACAACCACGACCATGATTATGACAACCACGACCATGATTATAACAACCACGACCATGATTATAACAACCACGACAATGATCATAACCACGATAATGATTATAACAACCACGACTATGATTATAACAACCACGACGATGATTATAACACCCACGACCATGATTATAACAACTACGACCATCATCATAACCACGACCATGATTATAACAACCACGACTATGATTGTAACAACCACGACCATTATTATAGCAACCACGACCACGATTATAACAACCACGACTATGATTATGACAACCACGACCATGATTATAAGAACCACAACCATGATTATAAACCACGACTATGATTATAACAACCACGACTATGATTATAACAACCACAACCATGATTATAACAACTACGACCATGATCATAACCACGACTATGATTATAACAACCACGACTATGATTGTAACAACCACGACCATGATTATAACAACAACGACTATGATTATAACAACCACGACCATGATTATAACAACTACGACCATGGTCATAACCACGACTATGATTATAACAACCACGACCATGATTATAACACCCACGACCATGATTATAACAACCACGACTATGATTATAACACCCACGACCATGATTATAACAACCACGACTATGATTATGTAATGATTGAATATCAGACCAAAGCTTACAGCCCAGAATTACATCACATATAACAGCAAGTACACTACAGACCTCGTGGTACCACCACATACCAGGTTGACACACCTCAGGTCGATCCGAGGGGCTTGACCTCGCCCGCTAATGACCTAAGTTAGCCGGGTGACCTACAACCTCACCTAACCAAGACACCTGGGCAGGACCACACCTGCACACAGCTATCCAGATCTAACCAGTTTAGTGATAATTGGTTAATGGTCAAAAGCCGACTGGGCCGACCCCATATAGAGGCCCTACAGTCCTGTCCAGGGGCATTCCATTCTGATTCTCTTCCTGAGGAGACGCTCATTACTCTGGAGATTCTCAGAGTCACGCTCGTCCTCTCCCCAGGTCGGGATGGGGACTTCCCGACCAGACCCCAGCTAAGCAGAAGCCTCCCATAGGAGGCAACCCAGCCAAGCACCCACTGGGCCTACGTCAGGGTACACGTGAGTCTTGTCAGAACTATCCCTAGGGTGAGTTACCTACTGTGGGAAGTGTATTCATTCATGTTGTATCCGAGAGTCAGTGTCGAGTAACGTTAGACCTAACGTGTTAATACCCCGATATAATAGTGATATTGATGTGTCCATGTCATTGAGTGAATTAATAAATAGTTGTGTCGAAGAGGTGTTTAACAAGTTGTCCCTTTAAGAACGTAATATATGTGTATTGACATACGAGATAAGATAAGCGTATTGACGCTGAGCAAATACCATAAGGCCACGCTACCCAACCTTCCTATCTTTACATTACTACTCTCTATACTTCCTACTATATGTAATCCTCTTCTTCTTCTCATTGTGTTCTGTCTCATTATAATTATAACAACCACGACCATGATTATAACAACCACGACTATGATTATAACACCCACGACCATGATTATAACAACCACGATCATGGTTATAACAACCACGACCATGATTATGACACCCACGACCATGATTATAACAACCACGACCATGATTATCTCATATACTATAGGAATAGCCGTGTGTCTGTGTGTGTGTCTGTTCTGGGGAGCCGAAACGGCACAATCGATTTTCATCAAACTTGGTGGAAAAATCGCTAAAAATTCGTAAAGTGGAACAAACCTGGTCCCATGTCGAAGGTTTCTTTAGGAAGGCATTAATTAACCATTTTATTTATGCTGGAAATGGTGTCGCTGTGCGCTGCCAGCCTTCTGGCGGTTGCGCGCTAGCCAAACACGAGCGTTTGAACTTTCAGGCTTTGGTAAACTGTACCACCGGACTCGCCACCGGGCATGAAGTGCCCACGATCACTTGTGACTTTCTTTGTATATGATTTATGACGTGTACTATGACAATATCGCTCTATGTATTCTTAAATTAGATGATGACTTTATAAAAATAAATTTAGTGTAAGATTAATGATTCCGCGGGTAAGGACCAGTGTTGCCGTTTCATACATTTTTCGTCTGCTGTACCGAGAAAAATTTAGTGAGAATCTTAACATTCCAAACCACAGACCGCGGCTCTGCAGCAGTGCGAAAAAATCCGTATGACTTGTTTTTAATGCTTTATCAATTATGTTAACAATAACATTAAAGCTATATCTAGAATGTGCTTTACCATTATTGACACTTTGAATAAAACTTATATAAATTACCTCAGCCTGTGTTTGCTGCAGACGTAACTTCCATTAAGACTGTACAGCTCGCAGGTGATGGCAAGAAATCCTGGCCTCAGCTTTCAGCGCAGCTTATGATAACCAGGTGCACCAGCGTGAGCAGAGCATGATATATCATTTAATACAGCTGACCATTTTGTAAATTTAATTAAAAGTATTTTTTCCGACTTCATATGCAACAAAGATGCTCTCTTAAAAGACAAGATTAATAAATAAATAATAGAGGATATAGTGAATTTCAGCAAGCTTGGCCTCCACCAACAACTATATCATGATACGTTTCCCATCATTATAGTTAAAAAGCGACATAAGCATCTGAGGAAGGTTAGGCGATCCTGTGGCAGAAGATATACGAGTATAGTAGGGTTTTAGACTTTGCCAAAATACACGACAAAAAAGATGCAACTTGGGAAAACTTATGTAATACAATAAAGCAATATCTACTGGAACACAAAATTCCTCCATAAAATTTAAAAGGATTTGCATAAGATGGTTCCAGTAACATCATGGGTGCTAATAATTCTGTTGTCAGCCGTCTAATGACAGAGGCACAGGGGGCATACCATCCTTTGAAGCGTAAGCCACTCAACAAAATTTCTACCCTGTCGTGTTTAAGATCTGATCCGCAGTGCGTATAGTGAACACAATTATACAACAGTTTTAAAAGAAAACACGAGTTTACGCATTTTAAGGCAGTAGGCAGCTACCAAACAGGGAGGTACTACTGCCTGGGAAAATATTGGAAGCATAATGTGTTGTCAATGGTAGATCCTGCTACCATATGGCATCACGTAAACTCTGACCATGTCTTAAGTTGCTGATCTGTCTTTCTGCTGCATGTATGCACAATTGCAGGGTCTTAATTGTCTCTCTTGCTATTGAAAACACAACAAATATAACAGTACTCACCCATGATCATTTCTGTTCATGCTATTTTATTCTCCTATGTCAGTTAATAATAATATTGAATCGGGGCCTTCTCGGATGGGTCCCACTAGTCGGGAAGGTTGTGGACCCCAGGGCCGAGCTGATCATAATCAAACTACTGGGGTCTTAAGTGACGCCACCGCGATTGCTGGAGGATCGGCATTTTTCACACTTCATTTTTCTAACATTCGCGGCCTGAGATCCAATTTTCCTTCTGTGGAGCACCATCTATTAACCTCTTCCCCGACCTCTTACTACTCTCCGAACTCCAACTGACCACAGCAGCTTCGCCCAAACCTTTTCAAGTCTTCAACTACAACCTTTATAACTCCTTCCGTTCTAAGGGAGGTGTATGCGCCTACTGCTATGACTATCTTTCTTTTGTTTCCTATACTGTTCTCCCAACTCTACCAACTTCTTGCCATGAATCGTTACTATCTACACACTCCAACACTGAGATCCTCTACCTACGGGATTTCAATGTACATCACAGAGAGTGGCTTGGTTCTGCAAGGGACGACCCAGGTGGAGCTGAGGCACTCTCCTTTTCTCTACTTAATGATTTGGAACAAATAATTAAACACCCTACACGTGTTCCTGATCGACACGATCATCTTACGAACATTCTTGATCTTTGTTTTTCCTCAACATTGCTAGAGCTGCCTCCTGGGAATGCTGTACAGTTGCCGTAGCTACTTCACTCCTGAGCAGTTGCTTCAAGTATATAAGGAATTCATTCGTCCTAGCTTGGAGAACTGCTCTCATATCTGGAGTGGCTCTTCTTCTGTCCAACTGTTAGATAGTGTGGAATGAAAGGTATTTTGTCTTATTAACTCTCCTCCTTTAGTTGACAATCTTTCTACCCTTTCTCTTCGCCGCAATGTTGCTTCACCCTCTCTCTTTTACAGGTACTTTAATGGGTAATGTCCGTGGATTTAGCATCCTGTGTACCCCCGGCAAAGCCGTGGGTTCATAACAAACGTCATGCCCGCGGTGCCCACCGATTCTCTGTAGATGTCGGTCACACTAGAATAACCCGTTATAGTAAATCCTTCTTTCCTCACACAGCCAAACTGTGGAATGCTCTGCCTTCTTCTGTGTTTCCACACTCATACAATCTGTGTCACTTGAAAAAGCTGGTTTTCCGGCATCTTCGTGGTGTAGATTAATATAACCTTTTCCTTTTCTATTTTTAATCTCTTTCTTCTCTTATTTTTTCGCCCCCTGGGCCTCGTTGTGGGTACGATGACCTGTGCCGGGTTGGGCTATTCCCCGTAAAAAAAGAGAGAAAAAAGGCCCCAATGAACTGCTACATATAAGTCAAACACGGTTGCTATCCCATCACATGGGAGTTGAGAGGATGTTAGAGCAATGGAAGCAGCCAACTCTGTACGTCATGAATAAGGATATGCAGGAACTATTATAGGTTAGGTTAACGTTACAGTTAGTTTGTAACTATTTTAGGTTATGGTAAGGTTACAGTTATGTTATGCCATAACTTGGCAACTTGAATTACGTTAAAGATGAATATAATAATGAGGGCACATATGGCACGATAAAAAACAATTTGGCATCTCAGCACAACTTACTCCTTAATATTTAATACTTAAAATTAATGTTACTTCAATACACGACAAACAATGTTAAATGGAACAGTTATAAACACATATAAGGATGAAATTGTGCATCATGGGTTCAATCACAGCCCTCTTACTTTATCACAACAGTTCAGGAGTGAAGGTTTGGAATTATAAACGTCACAAAAGATTTAAATAAAATTATATACCAAAAGTTTACCATAATAAATGTGCAGGTGTTACGACCTTGGCCTCTAAGTTGTAATAAGGCAACTCAAATTCAACTTTTCTTTGTATATTCTTAAAGTTGTGTTAACTCTATCATTATGGTTATCTTTGTATCGAAGGTCTAAGCAATAGATCCCACCAAAATCATCACCTCATTACTAAGGGGTATATAGAAAATCATGAAGTAAATTTAATTACGTACATTAACAAACAAAAAATAAATATATCAGTTATGTACAAAAATATAACAAAGAAAAACTAAATCGGGTCAAACAAGTGACTCAACCGAGTGACAAAATAATAATCATAAAAGTAATGACTAAACACTTATTTAAATTAACAAAACAACCGTGGAGAACGTGGTTATCCAACACACGTAACTCATAAACAAGTAAGTTATTTTACAGTGGAATTCTGAAATATGAATACCCACAATCTTACATATAAATCACTATATAATACTTGATGTTCTTTAAATTCGAGCAAGGCTTACACGTTATACCACTAGAAATATACAATAAAAAAGGAGATATTTATCTTATGACTGCCAGCTCAATACCAAAGTCACCCGGCTCTGAGAGGTAAAACTAAGCCACCAGAGGTGGGCGGAAATGATGTCATAAACAAAAGGCGTTCAAGTTGGGAATCCGCAAATAACTATCGAATACTCACTCATTCATTAGTATTCGAGACTAATACAATAAAGATTACTTTGTTTCAATAAACACATCGAAACTATTGTTACTATATTCATGTATAACATATATATATATATATATATATATATATATATATATATATATATATATATATATATATATATATATATATATATATATATATATATATATATATATATATATATATATATATATATATATATATATTTTTTTTTTCATTAGCCCAATAAAGCACGCGGACTTCTACATACAATCAACACCTCAACCCGCCAGGACTCGAACCCACGGCCCACAAGCCCATGACTGTGACCTGGAAATGCTACCTCTGGACCACCTGGACCAGAGGTAGTGTTCCCCGGTCACAGTCATGGGCTTGTGGGCCGTGGGCTCGAATCCTGGCGGGTTGAGGTGTTGATTTTATATATATATATATATATATATATATATATATATATATATATATATATATATATATATATATATATATATATATATATATATATATATATATATATATATATATATATATATATATATATATATATATGCAAGTAAATCACTGTAGGTGATCAGGTTGAGGAAAGAAGCACATAGCAGGGTGAGGCTAGTCTGTACTCACCCCTGAAGATGTGAATTACAGGAAAGCTTGGGAACTTCTCATCTTTCCTTCATATATATATATATATATATATATATATATATATATATATATATATATATATATATATATATATATATATATATATATATATATATATATATATATATATATATATATATATATATTTTTTTCGATTAGCCCACCCGAACTCAGGTCACTGTCCCACATCAGGACCTGGGGGCGAAAATATAATAATAATAATAATAATAATAATAATAATAATAATAATAATAACCAAAACATAAAAATACTAATAATAATAACCATAAATAAATACACAAACGAAAAAAATAAATCAAGAGTGAGAAACAATATATAGCATGTTGTGTTGTCAATAGTAAGAGAAACAATTGAAACCCTGCAATTGTGTGTAAATTATGCAGAAAGTCAGATCAGCAACCTGGAACTTGGTCATAATTTTGGTGATGCCATATGGCAGCAGGGTCTACCATAGGCAACACATTATGCTTCCAATATCTTCCCAGGCGGTAGTACCTCCCTGTTTATTAGCTGCCTATCTACCTGTTAACTACCTTCCATTAAACTACCTCAAATAAATCAATGCGTTACTTTTTATGCTACAGTGTCCACATAACGAATCATCCCACGTTCTTATGCCGACCAGTAATCTATCCATTGGTTTTTATTCTGACACTCGTAACACTATCTAAAAACACTGTTTTTTAGCCAAATATTGGTGTTTTCCGTGAAAAGAATTAACATTAAAAATAGTGTTTTGGGACAGGAAAAGAGCGTTTCTCAAGCGAAGATAAACATGTATATGTTTCGCGGGAAACACGAGTCACAAGCTTTGTTTTCTGCTGAAAAACACTATTTTTAGTAAGTTATCTTCTTTTCACGGAAAACACACATTTTTGTTGAAAAACAGTTGTTTATAGACAGCTTGACTTTTTTTACGATATGTTTTTTTCTGCTCAATAACACTGTTTTATAGTTAGTTTTGCTTCTTTTATCGTAAACACTATTTTTTTGCTGAAAAACAGTGTTTTATGCACAGCTTTGCTTCTTTTCATGGAAAACACTTGTTTTCTGCTCATAACTCTGTTTTCAGTTCGTTTTACTTGTTTTCACGAAAAACTCAGTTCTTGCTGGAAGACAGTTGTTTTAAGACAGTTTTATTTTTTTCACGGAAATCGTATGTCTTCTGCTTAAAAACAGGTTTTTCTATTTAGTTTTAGTTTTTTCACGGAAAATCCTTGTCTGCTCAAAAACACAGTTTTCTAGTTAGTTTTACTTCTTTTCATGAAAAACGTTTCTTTTCTCAAAAACACTGGTTTTAGTTAGTCTTATTTCTCTTCAAGGAAAACACTCAGTTTTTGCTAAAACATAGTGGTTTTTAGACAGCTTTACTTCTTTTCACGGTGTATGAGCCCCTGTCTCGTTGTTGACAGTAATATTATATAAAAGTGGGTTAATTACATTAATTTTATATAACTCCATCACTCTCGGTAACTTTTCATGAGCAGTGAGATGTCATGCAGTGAGCATGTTGTGCATTCATTGAACACGTGATCGGTAACTTTCCACTGGAGGGCGCGCCTCTATATAGACCTTAGGTCGGCTATAAGAAGCCGGCTATTTAACCCCAGTGATCACTGAATTGATACTCAACCCTCACGAGAAATAAACGTATTGATAAATAAGCTTCTCTGAGAAGCTTTCCGTCTATGTTTCTAACATCCATAACTCAATTGAAATAATTACCGTGATAGAGTATGCTTTTTGAAAGTGTTCATAGAAACCTTTTTATAAAAAATACAGAAAAGGAATATATTGGGTTTCACTACGGAAAATCCAATAAACTTTAATCTATATTTTAATTCGTCTAAAATATAAGGTGACGACTGCACAAGTGACTGTTACAAGTGGTGACCACCCAGGTTGGTTGTTACACATATGACAGCTTCACAAGTAGTTGTTATAGAACGGTAAGAGTCACCTAACTGTTTTACAGTTGGTAAAGGTAAAGATAATTTGTTCTCCCCATTACTGTATTACACTGTTACTAATAAGTTTAGTCACATGCTTATTTTCTGTTAAAAAAACACTGTTTTATTAATAGTCTTTACTTCTTTTCATGGAAAACGCTGTTTCTGGTCAAAACAATGTTTTTAATTAGTTTTACCTCTTTTATCGGAAAACGCTTGTTTTCTGCTCACAATCACTGTTTTTTGTTAGATTTACTTCTTTTTACGTAAAACACTCTGTTTTGCTGAAAAAGAGTGTTTTCAGACAGTTTTACTCATTTCAGGGACAACAGTTCTTCTCTACTCAAAAACAAAGTTTTTTTAGTCAGTTTTACTTCATTTCACGGAAAACGATTGTTTCCTGCTCAAAAACACTGTTTTTTAGTTAGTTTTACTTATTTTCATGGAAAATACTTGTTTTCTGCACAAACCACTGTTTTCAGCTAGCTTTACTTCTTTTCACGGAAAACACTCAGGTTTTGTTGAGAAAACGTGTTTATTAGATAGTTTTACTTTTTTTCAGATAAAACCCTTGTTTTCTGCTCAAAATCACTGTTTTAATTTAGTTTTACTTCTTTTCGTGGAAAACACTTGTTTTCAGTTCAAAAACACTGTCTTTAGTTAGTTTCAATTCTTTTCATGGAAAACACTCCCATTTTACTGAAAAACAGTGTTTTTTACAGTTCTACTTCATTTCATAGAAAACGCTCATTTTCTGCTAAAAAAACAGTTATTTTGTTAGTTTTACTTCTATTCGCTGAAAACACTCACCTGCTCAAAAACACAATTTTTAGTTAGTTTTACTTCTTTTCATGGAAAACACTATTTTTTTGTTGAAAAACAGTATTTTTAGTTAGTTTTACAGCTTTTCACGGAAAACACTCAACTTTTTGCTGGAACAACAGTGGTTTCTACGCAGTTTTACTTATTTTTACGGAAAACGCTTGTTTTCTGCTCAAAAACACTATTTTTTGTTAGTTTAAATTTTTGTTCACAGAAAACACTATTTTTTTCCTGAAAAACAGTGTTTTTTGACAGTTTTACTCTTTTCACGGAAAACCCTTGTTTTCTGCTGAAAACACTGTATTTTAGTAAGTTTTACTTCTTTTATGGAAAACGATTGTTTTCTGCTCAAATACACTATTTTTTAGTTAGTTTTACTACTTTTCATTGAAAACACTAATTTTTGGCTGAAAAACAGTGTTTTTTAGTTAGCTTTACTTTTTTTAACGGAAAACACTCAGTTTTTGCTGAAAAACCTTGTTTTTCTGAGACAGTTTTACTTCTTTTCACAGAAAACGCTTATTTTCTGGAAAAAACACTGTTTTTGTCGATAGTTTTACTGTTTTTTTACGGAAAAGCCTTGTTTTCTGCACAAAAACGCTGTTTTTAATTACTTTTACTGCTTTTCACGGAAAACACTCAGTTTTTGCCAGAAAAACAGTGGTTTTTACACAGTTTTAATTATTTTCATGAAAAACTCTTGTTTTCTTTCTACAAAAACCCACTGTTTTATCGTTAGTTTTGCCTCTTTTCACTGAAAACACATTTTATTTTGCTGAAAGACATTAATTTTAGATAGTTTTACACTTTTCAGGAAAAACGGTTGTTGTTTTTTTTTGCTCAAAAACACAATTTTTTGGGTAAGTTTTACTTCTTTTTACGTAAAACCCATGTTTTCTGCTCAAAAACACTATTTTTAGTTAGTTTTACTTCTTTTCACGGAAAACACAAATTTTTGGGCTCAAAACAGTGTTTTTAATTTACTGAAAACACTAGTTTTCTGCTGAAAAACACTGGTTTTTCGTTAGTTTTACTTCTTTTCACCGAAAACGTTGTTTTTTTTACTCAAAAACATTGTTTTTATGTTAGTTTTATTTCTTTCACGAAAAAAATCTTGTTTTCTATTCAAAAATACTATTTTTTAGTAGGTTTATTTCTTTTCATGGAAAACGATTGTTTTCTGCTCAAAAACACTGTTTTTGGCTAGTTTTACTTGTTTTTACAGAAAGCACTCAATCTTTGCCTGAAAGAAATGGTTTTTACACAGACTTACTTTTTTCACGGAAAATGCTTGTTTTCTGCTCAAAACACTGTTTTATTGTTAGTTTTACTTCCTTTCTCGGAAAACACCCATTTTTGCTTAAAAACAGTGTTTTTTTGCACAGTTTTACTTCTTTTCACGCAAGACGCTTGTTTTCTGCTCAAAAACACTATTTTCTAGTTAGTTTGGAGTTTATAACACTTCTTAATGGGTCTTTGTTTATTGAATATCATCTATTTATATTGACAATTATATTTCAAAACAATAAACCTATCTTCCTAGCTAGTTAAACAGGGGTCACATGAATCACAATACATTTCGTGAAACGGATAAAACCTGACGGATACTCACACATATATGTATATCCCGCCATGGGAGAAGATGATCCACGCACGTCTATACGTCACAATGCCAAAACAGACTCTCCTTGAGAACACAGGCGGTCTGCAAGATGCCACTTGGTCATGACGTCATTTCTCCCGGCTCTCTTATTGGTTCAGGCCTAAGGCATTCACACTCACAGGTCACTGTGATTGGCTCACACTTGGCGGGAAATATTCACAGATGCCATTGTTACAATACTCCCCCTGGTCGCTTATATGAAAATTTGTGAGATGTTGACAAAATATTTCGCAAATTTTCCTTCCTAATCCTAGCTAGGAATATCTCAAATTAATTAGCGTATCAAACTGACAACACAAATCATGTTTCTTAATATTTGCACACCAAATTGTAATAAGCTAGATATCACAAATTCAAAGAAAATATATTCTAGTAAATGTCAAAATAAGTTTAAACTCTTCTTAGTCTTCAAGGTAACAAACTAGAAATTGCTGAAAACAAACATAATAAAAATGTCAAATATGAATCACACAAAATCATGAGAACTAAAGTGATGGATAAACTCAATATAAAAGATCAGTAGTGAAAGCACTCTAAAATAATAATGAATAATGGCAAATTAAAATAATCTAGCAAAATTCAATTCATTTAAGTCTCACTTCAAAATAAAGATAAAATCAATAAGTTATAAAGTTATTGAAAATTATTCATAATAAACTCGCTGAAAAAAACAAAAGGCTTAATTACTAGTCATGCACAAGCGAATGCACTGTATATAAAAGATGAATTTTTTTATTTGTCTCTTTTTTATTTTATAGAAAATAAATTTTCCAACTCTTATTAAATCTTCAACATCAATTTTCAAAAGGCCTAACATTTCAATACAGTATATTACTTTTCAATAACAATTTACAGAACTTCTCAAACCAGATTTTCTTCTCTTCTTATATTAATGACTTAAAATTCTGGTTTTTCATTCTCTCAGATGATTTCACATATACTTTTTTTCATTACATATTCTGGTGGATTTTATCTTTCGCACACACACACTTTATATATCTTATTTTCTGTTGTTCAGCTGGTCTTTCATCTCACAATTGATGATGGTACAGCTGGCAGCAAGCAGAGATACAGAGTTAATATTTGCGGATGGCAAGTCACCCACAGACACTTGCTTACTTTTCACTAACTTTCAGCTTCCATCCACTCTGAGAGAACAAATCGTTTCTGGAGACGTGGAGTTTCTTGACTACATTATTCACTACGTACTAACTGCCTAGAGTTACTCGTATTGATAATATCGATTGTACCTCTACCCTGGTACTAATTTCGGCGGCATAGCCACATTCCGCAATGGCTGTCGCTTATTGAACGGCGTAGTTTCAGAACTCATAACGAGAACAGGAGCTTTTCCAATAGTGGAGAGGGGGGAGGGGGGATCAGCTAGTCAATTTCCTACACCAGGAATGACCATCCCACAGGACATAGGATCCTGTAGGGGTATCGAGATATTAATGTTGTCTAGCACTCAGGATGGAAGGAAACTCTAATGTGGTTTTCTTGTATAATATATAAGTTATATGAAGACAGTCTGGTGCTGGAGATGCCGTGTGGTGGGGAGCTGCTCAGTAGAAGACGTTCGGTGAGTAGCGTGTTGAAGGAGGTAGATGTGCAGGAGCTTCGTTAGAGAAGATGTTGCCTGATGCTGGCCTCCTGGTTGAATGAATGCTGGACAGCTAGGAGCTTGCTGGAGGAGGTGTTGCTTGTTCAGGAAAATGGGCCAGAATGAGAGTTGGTTGGTGAGGAAGCTCAGAGAAGGACAGCTGGTGGGTCGCCATGCTCGCTGGCGGGAGCGAGGACCGCCAGGCAGGCGAGGAGGAGCGAAGACAGCCAGGCAGCGGCAGAGGAGGAGGTGTTGCTTGTTCAAGAAGAATGGTCAGAATGAATCTCAATGGAGAGACAGAGCTTATATACCCAGCAGCCGCTATGAGTCATGTTGGGAAAACCCGAGAAGTCGCCGGTGAATAGTTTCGTTGCTAGGCAACGGCACGTTGGAATGTGATAGCAGGTGGTGGGCTGCTACGCAGTTTGTAGGAGAGACGTCCACTACAATACTCCCCCTTCCCTCCAGGCGGTGTAGGAGACTTGTTGATTGTAGAGTTGCTTAGCACATGTGAGGCAGACCGGGCGGTGCATGCCTCATGTGAGACAACGGCGATGGCGTGATGAGCCGATCGCTGATATACAACTGTCTAGATACACACTATCTGTGGGAGAAGGGAGAAAAAGGGTGTGTGGAGGCGATGATTAGTGTGCTTCCCTCACGACAGGTACAGGGTCGTCAGATGCGCCTGCTGGGGTGTTTGTGGGCCTGGGTCAGGAGCAGGGGCTGCGTCAGCAGAAGAGGATTAGGGCTCGTGACAGCAGCTGGGTCCACGACAGCAGCAGGGTGCAGGACATTAGCAGGGAGTACCTGAGGGAGAAAAGAGGGGGTGTGGAGGCGATGGATGTTGTGTGCTTCCCTCACGGCAGGTACTGAGTCGTCAGATGCGCATGCTGGGGTGTGTGGGCCTGGGTCAGCGTCTGAGGCAGGACGGGTGTGCTGTGGTCGTAGGATGTGGTGCTTGGGGCAGGAAGAGGAGCCGGTGTCTGCTTGAAGACTGGGAGCGTGATCAGTGTCTCCTCCATCCTGTGTGAGTGCTAATCTCCGGGAGTCACCATTTGTAGGGGTATCGAGATATTAATGTTGTCTAGCACTCAGGATGGAAGGAAACTCTAATGTGGTTTTCTTGTATAATATAAGTTATATGATAGACAGTCTGGTGTGGTGAGGAGCTGCTAAGTAGAGACGTTCGGTGAGTAGCGTGTTGAAGGAGATAGATGTGCAGGAGCTTCGTTAGAGAAGATGTTGCCTGATGCTGGGCTCCTGGTTGAATGAATGCTGGACAGCTAGGAGCTTGCTGGAGGAGGTGTTGCTTGTTCAGGAAAATGGGCCAGAATGAGAGTTGGTTGGTGAGGAAGCTCAGAGAAGGACAGCTGGTGGGTCGCCATGCTCGCTGGCGGGAGCGAGGACCGCCAGGCAGGCGAGGAGGAGCGAAAACAGCCAGGCAGCGGCAGAGGAGGAGGTGTTGCTTGTTCAAGAAGAATGGTCAGAATGAATCTCAATGGAGAGACAGAGCTTATATACCCAGCAGCGGCTATGAGTCATGTTGAGAAAACCCGAGAAGTCGCCGGTGAATAGTTTCGTTGCTAGGCAACGGCACGTTGGAATGTGATAGCAGGTGGTGGGCTGCTACGCAGTTTGTAGGGGAGACGTCCACTACAATCCTCTCCTCTCTTCTCAACAACTCCACACACAACATCGATCGTATCCACAATGACCACCATCCTATCCGTACTAATACCTTTGTGAACTGTTGTGTTGCTCCGTTGAACACTTCCCTCACTCCATCAGGGTCGGCGAGACATCTACATTGGTAAGTGCCTATGGGGCGGATCCTTACTAGAGCTGCCAATGGGACAGGTGTTTTCCAGGACAGTATGTGTCACTTCTCCGGGACATCAATTTCTCACTTCTCTCCTCATCCTTGCTTCTAGCAGCTGTCGTTCACAAGTAGTTTGGACGTTGTAAACGCTGACTGTAGCCAACACGTTGACTTCAGACCAACACAATTAAGGTCAGCCCCTTCCTACCCAACCAATTAAGTCAAGGCTCCTGGGTCAAAGAGAAGCTCCAAGTCGGCTCTCTCATCCCTAGATATTTGCTTCTAACAATTGCAGGGTTTCAATTGTTTCTCTTACTATTGACAACACAACATGCTGTATATTGTTTCTCACTCTTGATTTATTTTTTCGTTTGTGTATTTATTTATGGTTATTATTAGTAGTATTTTTTATCTATTTTTATTAATTATTATTAAATATTATTATTATTATTATTATTATCATTATTATATTATTATTATTATTATTATTATTATTATTATTATTATTATTATATTTTCGCCACCCAGGCTCCGATGTGGGTCAGTGACCTGTGCTCGGGTGGGCTAATCCCCGTGAAGAAAAAAAAACAGTGACTGGTACCAGCAATCCACCAGATGGCGTCGTCGGGCTGGCGGCCTGACTGGAACAATGATGTCAGGATCCCAACTGGGGACATCTCTGCGTCCGGCATACCCAAGTTGACGGAAGGACATGCTGGCAGGGACACAATGTCATTCTCTCCGTCGGGTTTTTCCCTATGTTGTGTAGAGCATCACAGGGATGAGCCGGCAGGGGTGCATTGTTGTCACCATCCTGGACAGACTTTGCTGCTTTCTGACTGCTTACTGACCGCCATGGTCGTCTGATCTCCTTCTAGTGTGTGAGTTACAGAGGTATGACTCAGTTGGGGAAGTCTAGTGACATGAACTTCACACCCACTAGCAGGATTTTGCTAGAACTGGAAATACTGGATTTACGTCTGGCTGGAAGTGAGATCAGTATGAGACATCACGGGGTCATTAGGCCGGAGGCGGTTTACACACCCTTTAGATACAGTTACCCATAATCCTCAGGTATCTCAGATAAATCCCAACTCGATCATATATTGTGAGACAATGTGACATCCAATAAGGGGGATCTAATTCTTCCTCAATCTGAATGTCTAGAAGTTAATATCATTTACTTTAACAATATTACGTCTCTAAATGCCTTCATGATATTATGCAACACAATGTCTGTCTTGTTAATCCGAAAGTAACCCATGCAGGATAGCGAGAGGGAACGCTATAGGTGGTTATGTCATGGAACAGGTGTAATTACTTTCAAATACGAGCTACGGTGTTATAGCAGTGGACAGGTCACTAGGAAAGGTTTACAAGACGCCACATGGTCATGACGTCACATCTCCACGGCTCTTATTGGTTCAGGCCTAAGACATTCACACTCACAGGTCACTGCGATTGGCTCACACTTGGTGGGGAATACTCACTCATTCACTGTTACATGACCTATATCTCTGGATGCATATTTCCGGGGACTTAGGCACTGCTCCACCGTTACCTGCACTCCCAATCCTCGAGGAGATAGTGAAAAAGAGGTGGGATGGTTTGAAATTACAGTTGGAAGTTTTGTCGGAGTAGTAGAGACTGATTATACAATATTTTGATATTAAGCCTTATAGCTAATAATACAGCAACCTTACATATCTCACACCTCTTCCATGTCTCGCAGGTGCGGTCATCTTTTCAGTTATTACACTTCACGGTGTCATCTCCCACAGCGCTAACAAATATCAGTGTTCCTGCATTTCTTCTCCTGGCACCATAATGGGAAGGGAATGTACGGTCGGACTTAACCCTCTCAAACCCCTCCATCATGTGTTCAGACAGAACAGTTTTCCAAAGATTAAAAGATAACAGCCCATATTTTGCGTCGAGATCCGTTTATTATATTAATGAAAAATTTAGCGTCAGCCACGTCTTGGTTAGGCGTCAGCCACGTCTCGGTCAGGTAACAATATATTTTTCATCCCCATACCGAAATTCGGGGCTGGTAACAACCACTCTTTACAAGGATTAGGGAAGCTAGGTACATAAGCCTCAACTTCACATGAATGAAAATATTTTAGTAATATGGTATGCTTAACCTGACCAAAATTTTTCAGTTTAACCTGGGGTTCACCGTTTCTAAGACGTCTCACATTTTCACTTCACCGTCGGCATCCTTAATGCATTTGGGAATTTCATATGTATTAATTTTGTCAAGGGAAACTATTCTTGTAATACCTTATGATATGTGTGTCCTCTCGATTTGGTAGTTGACGTTTTTCTGTCTCGTGGTCAATAACGGGCAGGCTCAAGTCTGCTACAGTACTTCCATGCCTACTCATATGGTCCTCATTTTCCTCCTTCCCTCATTGAGGGAAGGAGAAAGGGGCTTTGTAGCCTTCCATGGGGCTAGAGATGACGTGGTGAGATACCATCCCCTAAAATTAAACAAAAAGCTAAGGGAAAAAC
Organism: Homarus americanus; assembly: GCF_018991925.1. Classification (NCBI taxonomy): domain Eukaryota; kingdom Metazoa; phylum Arthropoda; class Malacostraca; order Decapoda; family Nephropidae; genus Homarus; species Homarus americanus. The sequence goes on from NW_024723541.1 coordinate 5,301,885, forward strand.
AGTCTTCCTTCGTTTGTTAATAGTATCGCCGAAAAGGCCGGCTATTGGACTCGGGGAAATTTAATATGGGTGGAAGCGGATCCTCCGGTTCTGACTGAAGTCGGTGACGGCCATCTTGGTACAGGAGACTACACGGGAGACCACACAGGAAGTAAAATATATGACGATCAAGTCAAAGAAACCATATTCAGGGACATATGGAGGAATACCTACCGAATAACAAATGAGGAGAATAGGGGATTTGATGGTACCCACGAGGAGCTCGTCCTTGATGGACTCTGGAGCCTGACGCACCGCACTCAGCCTTCCCCTGAAATCATATGGGAGCATCTGAGAGTGGACAGCCTATTATCCAAACTCAATACAGCCATCTTCAATACCCCCCCAAAAAAATCCCAGGGCTACTCGGGCATCACCAAGGAGATCCTCAGCCACATAAACAACCTGGCCATGGAGAGACTGAGAACCTCGATGAACGCTTCCCTGGTGTCGGTTACTTCCCAACTAAATTCAAAGAGGCCCTAACTTATTAAGTTAGGGTAATAATTAACGGTTTTGGTGTTAGGGCCTAACACCAAAACAAGGAAAGAATTCTGCCGTCCCACTAAACTTGGAAAAAAATATAAATAAAAATCATCAATAACCGTCTGAGACATCATCTGGAAACGACCAACAGAATCAATTTCAGACAATTTGGGTTCAGGAAAGGGAAGTCCACTTCAAAAGCGATAGCCCTGGCATATGAGAACATAGCCACCAGATCTGCAGCGAGTGGTAGCCAATGCAATCTAACTCTCCGGGATGTAGCGAAGGCGTTTGACAAAGTTTGGCATGACGGCCTAAAATATAAGCTCCTCCAACTCGGACTTTCTGCCAACATTGAAAAGCTGCTTTGCAACTTTCTTGACGCCAGAAATGCCAGATTGAGGGTAGGACAACACACAGGAGAGACCTTCCCACTCATGAGCGGAGTCCCTCAGGGCAGCGTCCTCTTTCTACACAAGTGACGCCCCGGCTCCTACTGGAATAGGAAACGAAGATATTATGTATGCAGATGACATCACTCAAATATCAACACATCGAGGTAAATCACGAGCACTACAGGTCTACAACACAAGACGGGAAATAGAAAGGGTAAATAACTATGAAAAAAAAGGAAATTCCAAACCAGTCTCCCGAAATTCACAGCAACACCCATATGCAGAAGGAAAACCCATCCATTAGTAACCAACAATGCTCAGATAGAATACAAAAGCAGAGGGACCCTCCCGGGCCTGCATATATCCACGACAGGTTACTCCTATCATGTCCACACCAGGAAGGAAAAGGCAAGAAGAGAACTGAAAAAAACTATACCGCTTTAACGCGATTCCTGAGAAAATAAAACTCCGGTTGGTAACATCATTTATTAAACCGATATTAACTTACCCAGCAGCACCTCTTCATACAATGAGCACCACCCAATTATTAAAATTGCAGGTGGTCCAAAATTATGCTCTGAGATTCGCAACAGGTGAAAGATACCCCTTCACCAGAACCACTGCCGAGATACATAGAGACCTGAGAATAAAACCCATCAACCAGCAGCTGCACACCCTGGCCAGCAGAGTCTGGTAATAGATAGAACGTTCAGAGCAAAAACTCCTTCAAAGACTCCCACCAGATAACGACAACAACCATACATGGTTCCCAAAAAGTTACCAATCTCAAAAGGTCCATTACCACCCCCGATCTATACGGCCAGGCAAAAGACACCCTCCCTAGACCAGCATCCGCTAGAAGGGTCGGCGGAATATGAAATAAGGCCCTCAAAACACCCATACTGTATATGGGATAGGGTAGGATGTCTAGTGCCTGTGCCAACAGACAACAACTAACCCCTGACTTATCCCTAACATACAATTAGCTTAGCTAACCCAGAGCAAGTCCGTTCTCTCCTACCTCCACCTAAATTTCTTCAATTTCCGAACTATAACTTCCTTCCTCCACCTCTAATCTTTTTTCACCCTCTCTCTCTCTGCAAAAACTAAACAAAAAACAACAGGTAGTCGTAATTCTGCAGTCATTGTATATGTGTGTAGCTGGTCTATTCTTTTAAATTTTTCATGATTCCTATGCTATAATATGAAGACCAGAAAATTTGCTGCTCTATTACTGATGTGTCTAGGCACGCATTTACATTGGCTAACACCCTTACATCATCCATAAGTTTGGTCTTCTATTACCCCTCATTCAATATGAAATTAAAAGTGCACAATTCACGTCGGTATAGTAAAAGGGCTGCTTATATCATATCGGTTACTTTATAGTGGTGGTTTGTGCTTAAATAAGATTGTTCAGATTTATTTATTTTTTATTTATTTATTTAGTTATTTATATTGATAAAAACCACAGAGTAAAAGGGGAACACTGGAGCACCTTAGCTTTCGTCTTTATTCACGACATTTTCAAATGCAACTGAATTTACAGTTGTCTTGAATAAAGACAAAAGCTAAGGTGCTCCAGTGTTTCCCTTTTCCTGCTAGGGAACGGACGGCGGTAAGTTACCACATTGAACAAAAAAATCATTAACTGGTAACTCTGCGTGACATACATATACCGTACGATCTCCGCCACAGACAGATTGTTACTGAAGTCTCCAGACAGTGTGAGGGATACAAGGCAGTGTGAGGAGGAAAGGTAGAATTTTGAAGAAAGACATTACGGGAAAGAATTTAATAGCCCATGTAGAAGTAAAACACAAGGAGGAATTGACACAAGCGGTAGGAAACAGGAAATACTTACCACAAGTGAGTAATACTACTTCTTCGTTCAGGTGTGTGTGTGTGTGTGTGGAGTGTGTGTATGGAGTGTGTGTGTGTGTGAGTACGTGTGAATGTGTATGTGTTTTTGCGTGTGTATATGTGTGTACGTGAGTGTGTGTGTGGTGTGGTGTGCGTGTGTTTGTGAGTGTATGTGTAGGTGTGTGTGTGTGTGTGTGTGATAATAATAATAATAATAATAATAATAATAATAATAATAATAATAATAATAATAATAATAATAATAATAATAATAATAATAATAATAATAATAATAATAATAATAATAAACGGTTTATTGAAAGCGCATAACAGCCGGAAGGCTGAAAATGTACAACTACATAATTGGGGAATGGGGCACTTGATTGACGAATAATATACAAGTAACATGTTATAAGTGATACGAATATAATATATAATGACGAGGTGGGGAGAAGATTCTACTTCAGGGGATTTCAACATAGTGATAGTGCAATGGCTGGGACTGGGCTGTTCTTATAGCGATCAGTACGTGCTCGTACGGGCTGGATACGGTTGTGGTGTCGCAGAGCAATTCGCGGACGAGGGATCTTTGGTATAAGTAGGAGACAGTGTCGAGGATGGTGCAGAAGCTTCTCCCCAAATTTGGAGATGAGGTCGTGGTGATGGGCTGAGAGAGCCGAGAGGATCAGTGTGCTGAGCGCTTCTTGATTTGTGGAGTAGGAAGGGGAGAGAATAATCTTGCATGCCCTCTTTTGCACTTTTTCTAGGTGTTTACATTGTGTGGTATTTAGGGAGGAAAACCAGGTAGGGGAAGCATAGGTGAACTTAAGAAGTATGAATGTTGAGTAAACACTGAGGAGCTCAGGCACAGGAACTCCGAGGGACTTGAGTCGGCGGAGGAGGTGGAGACGGAAACTGGAGGATTTAACAACTTCACTGACGTGTGTTTTCCAATTGAGTTTGTGGTCTATGGTGACGCCGAGGAGTTGAGTGTGTTGAGGCCTAAAGTAATAGAAGGGGGTGGGACGACGTCGGAGGAGAGGTTGATGTGCATAATCACGGTCTTGGTATGGTTGATGGTGACATGGTTGTTGGTGGCCCAATTTTGGACACTTCAATAAATCCTGGAGGGCGGTATACTCGGGAGCAGAGTTGTTGATACTGATCCCAATGGTGGAGTGTGTGTTTGTGTGTGTCTGTAAGGCCTGCTGAACTGTAAGACCTGTGAGGAGTGGGAATTGCCAGTAGACCGTCACACTTAAAAATAATTTGCATGCAATTAGTTAGTCCCGTTGTGACCAGCACAATGTCGGAGATTGTAGATAATTATTGTTTTTGTTTTTGTTTCACGCCTTTCATGAAAGTGGGGAACTGAGACACGACACTTGTGTGTATGTACTGTACATTTTGTATTATACAGTATCTATTTATAAACTGTACAAATAATAAGCTGGCCCCATGACCTAGTACTTAAGAGATCCCAGTGTGAGTTGCTCTAGACTTAACTAAAGGCGTGCGGTGTCACGCCCGGAAAAGAGTAATATCTACATTCGCCACCAGAGTCAGCCATGAGTCAAGCGTCTAGAAAGTTCTCGAAGGCGGAATAGTCACCTCCGTGGTATTTTATGTCGATCACCAGTCAGCAATGTTTACGTTGCTCTTTATAAATAACCGGCTGGAAATGATCTCGTTGACCCATGAATCACTCTTAACTAGTGGTGCTACTATCTATTTATATTACTTAACTAACTATGTATATTACCTGTCGCATTGCAAGTGTGAAGCAAAGTATACAATTGCAAATATGAGCAATCACGTCAGTGCTTTAAAGAATTACCTACTACCCGGAGGAAGGGTTGCATCATAACATTCACGCGACTGAAGCGCTATAACCAATAACCTATGAACAACCTCTACCCTCTACAGGTCATTGAATAATGAATGTTCATAATAATACATCCATGGTTGTAAGTTATTTATTACTTACAGTATGTAAATTATACTAGTTACATGTGTGTGTGTGTGTGTGTGTGTACGTGCAGGTACAGGCACCGCTTGCTTCCTCTCGTTTTCAGCTACCGCAGCTAGCTAGCCCTCGTGGTGAGCAAAGAAGCAACTTGCAAGAGTCTTCGCCTGCCAGTACACAGCTTCTTAACCATCAAGACTCCTGCTGTCCTTCCTCGTGGTAAGACAGGGTAACTGGGTGCGTAGTGGGCCCAGCAGGGGATCTCGGAGCAGCAGTGGGCCCTAGAGGGAGGGCACATAGGCCCACTAGCATGTTGACACGTCCTGGCACCTACCAACCACTGCCCCACTGCCTTGCAGATTAACCTTTGTAGGGATAAGGTTACGGGAGTAAACCCGGAATGTAAAATCTGCAGTGGGGCTCTGCATCAGGCAGACATGCCTATGGAGCTTCAACAAGACCCCAACGGCGGTATAGGCAGAAGAGGTAACCAACACGGATGACTACTCTGGCGGATGAAGGCAATGCATGATGGACAGGCTACTAAAGCGAAACCCCACAAACTGGGCTATCGGCAGTCCATTGCAACTCTCCCTCTACCCAGTCGTTGCAACAATTAAACCACTGGATCAGGAAAATGGAAAGCTAAGATGTGTGATTGCAGCCTGTGCATCACATAAATCAACTGATACGCAGCTATCATCTAGTTCATCATACATCTCATCATCATGAAAACCCCTATACCCCCATAAATCCTACGGCGACGGACGAGTGGCGACGTGAAACAGGCAGAGATGACTGCCAGGAAGTCTATAGTCACAACTGTGCACATGGGCGGCAAAGATAAGAAGGTCGTTTGTGCACTGGAATCTTGGCAGCAGTGCAATCCGGTTCTGACTATGCGACTTAGCAGCCCTTTCGAGGAGCCACTCTGCTCACCCGACATGGGGAGGAGGTTAGAAAAGGTGCCCTAAGCATAGCCTGCCTAAAGAACCAACCTGATAAGGCAACCGCACCCAGTAAGGTCATCATTATGTGGTTGAAAACACAATCATAATTACAGATCAAAACAAAATCAAACTATACAACCTCTTATGGTCGCTGCATGGAATGTTAGAACCCTTCTGGATACTGGCACAAATGAGCGAGCTGAAAGAAGAATTGCCGCTGCGGCAAAAGAGCTGGCTAGGTATAACATCGACAAAGCAGCTATTAGTGAGTCCTGGCTTCCAGACGAGGGTCGACTTACAGAACGGAGGTCTGGCTCTACCTTCTCCTGGAAGGGTAAGCCTGCTGCAGAGGGAAAAACTGCATTTATGAAGTTGGTTTTGCCATCCGCCAATGCATCCTGCATAGGCTAATTGAAATGCTTGTTGGAATTTTACGAACGCCTCGTGATGCTCCGAGTCCCAATAGGTCACTCACGTCATGCCTTCTCCATATGTGAATACGCCCAAAACACTGGAAGTATTTTTTTTACGGGAATTAGCCCACCCGGGCACAGGTCAAACGACCCACAACGGAGCCTGGGGGACCTTTTACGCCGACCTTAACAGAGTGCTAACCTCTATCCCTAGAGAAGATAAGATTGTGCTGCTCGGTGACTTCAATGCTAAAGTTGGTAGAGATGCTGACATTTGGAAAAGAATCATAGAAAGAAATGGACTAAGCAAGTGTAGTAGGTAGTAGGTAGTAGGTAATAGGTAGTAAGCAGCTACCAAACAGGGAGGTACTACCGCCTGGGAAGATATTGGAAGCATAATGTGTTGTCTAATGGTAGACCCTGCTGCCATATGGCATCACAAAAATTGTGACCAAGTCCCAGGTTGCTGATCTGACTTTCTTCCTCATTTGCACACAATTGCAGGGTCTCAATTGTTTCTCTTCCTTCGACAACACAACATACATATATCGTTTCTCACTATAGATTTTTTTCTTTATGGTTTATTATTATTATTATTATTTATTATTATTATTATTATTATTATTATTATTATTATTATTATTATTATTATTATTATTATTATTATTATTATTATTATTATTATTATTATTATTATTATTATTATTATTATTATTATTATTATTATTATTATTATTATTATTATTATTATTATTATTATTATTATTATTATTATTATTATTATTATTTATTATTATTATTATTATTATTATTATTATTATTATTATTATTATTATATCATCATCATCATCATCATCATCATCATCATCATCATCATCATTATTATTATTATTATTATTATTATTATTATTATTATTATTATTATTATTATATTTTCACCCCCAGGCCTCTGGAGGTTAGTGACCTGTGCCTGGGTGGGCTAACTGCAAAAAAAAAAACGGCCTCCTCCTCGTCCTCAACAAGTGTGCTGCTCACAACCTCACTATCACCAATACAGAGTACCTTGTTTACACAGGCCGATAAGTTCAAGGGTTCGTGGCAACGCCAACGACCCAAACACTGGCATCTCATTGACTACATCATCGTCAGAGAAAGATCGCCAAGATGTCCTCATCATCCGAGCCGTGCGTGGCTCAGACCACTACAACTCTGATTGTCTGCTCGTCCGAGCCATGCTCTCACTTCACGTCCCCCCAAAACGATGAAGGCAGCAAGCCTCCAGAAGGGGTTTTAACACTAAGAGTCTGGAGGATCCAGCGATAGCTCATGCTTTCAGAGAGCAGCTTGAACATGGGCTGATAAACAACCCGACGACAAACAACCCAAATCCCAGTGTCAAATAGGATATTCTCAACACTGTCATAACAAAAGCCTAGGCCAGATCGAAAGAATACACCGGGACTGGTTTGGTGAAATTGACCAGGAAATCAATGTACTCGTCGATGATAAATGTGCTGCTTTAACTGATTGGCAAAACATCCCTCATTCTCAGAACCAAAGTTGATACCTTCCACATTAAGAAAGCGGTGGTCCAGCGCGAAATTCGCAATCTAAAGAACGACTGGTTTAAAAATAAAGCATGTGAAGCACAAAAACTTGCACATCAACATAAGATGCGCGAATTTTTCAATTCCACTAATACATTTTATGGGCTAACCACACATGGCGCAGCCCCCCTCCGCTCATTGAATGGTAACTCCTTAATTAAAGATGAAGAAGGCATCCTTCAGTGCTGGAGAGAGCACTAACATTCACTGCTCAACCGAAACACCCATGTGGATGTCTTGACTACCAGCAGGTCCCTCAGCATACAGAGTTGAAAAACCTCAGCTATCCTCCATCCCTGGGTGAGTTAGCTACTACCATCAAACAGATGAAAAATAACAAAGCCTCAGGGCCTGAAGTAATCCCAGCCGAGGTGTATAAAGCAGGAGGACCTCTGCTTTTCTGCCGTCTCCACTATCTCCTGGAGAATGTATGGAAGAAGGAGGAAATCCCCCAAGCTCTTAAAGAAGCCTCCATTGTCAATATTTATAAGAACAAGGGAGACCTGTCAGACTGTGGCAACTACTGCGGGATCTCGCTGCTGTCCGTTGCTGGCAAAATTATCGCCCGAGTCATACTAAACATACTTCTTCCTGAGGAGGAAAACTTCCTCCCAGAATCTCAATGTAGCTTTAGACCATCATGTGGCATTATTAACATGAGCTTTGTTGCCCGCCAGATACAGGAAAAATGCAGAGAACAGCATTGTGACTTGTATATGGCCTTCGTTGACCTTACTAAAGCCTTCGATGCTGTCAAAATGGAAGCTCTATAGCAGACCCTCAGTCAGTTCGGCTGCCCACCAAAATTCATTGACATTGTGAGGTAACTCCATGATGGCATCCATTCTGAGTTCTTCCCCAATCAGAAGGAGCTAAAACAAGGATGTGCACTGGCACCAATACTCTTTTCCATTTTCTTGGCTGCCTTCTTACTCGTATCAATGCCAATTTAGCTGGTGGGGTGAACATCCAATACCGGATAAAGTGACTTTTCAACATATGACAACTCCAGGCAGTAACAAAGGTGTCAGCTGCTTCCATCACTGAACTTCAGTATAGAGACGACTTCACCTTCGTCGCTCACAGGATCTCCTGTTGGTCACCTACAGGAGATCCTGAACACCTACGCTGATGCGTATGTATACTTCGGCCTTGAGGTGAATGCTTATAAGACTCAGATTTCCTTTCAGTCTGCCCTGGTTCAGCCACCCCTCCACCATCCATCTAGCTTAACGGTACTACCCTCTCTAATGTTACCCACTTCCAGTACCTGGGCTCCCACTTGTCCACCACCGAAGACATCAATGAAGAGATTCAACATCGGATGAGATGTGCACCTCTTGCCTTTGGCAAACATCGTATCCACGCCTTCAGCTGTAGGAAACTGAAATTATCTACAAAGTTGCATGTATATCGAGCAGTGGTCCTTCCCATCCTGGGTCACATACAAGAGGCGCCTTAATGCATTTGAAATCTTTTACCAACGTAGTCTACGTTCCATCCTCCGAATTCGCTGGAAGACAAGACAACAAATTCCAGTATTCATGCTGGTACCAACTACAAGAGCACTGCTACCATTATCTATGAACAACTACATTGGACTGGCCATGTTACCCGCATGGACGAGAGTAGACCACCAAAGCAACTTCTTTACAGTCACCTAACTAATCATAACCGCAATACTGGCGGGCAACTAAAAATGTATAAGGATAGTCTTAAAACAAACCTGAAAAAAGTGCAAAATTCTCTTCCTCATCTGAGAGACGATCACTTCACACCGTAACGCTTGGAGGAGCACCACATGAGAAGGCGACAATACTTTCCAGCTAGCCCTGCTGCATACCAAGGCAGACAAGCGCCAGCGCCGGAAAGACACTACCGCCGCCCCTCCCTCACGAGATGTAGTCCTACACACGTGTAACATCTGTGGACAACCCTGCCGGTCTAGTGTCGGCCTCTCGAATCACCTCAGAGCTCACCAACGAAGGTGACAACCTTAATAATTCATATCATTGCATTACAGCTGGATGACCATCATACTTGATTCAGAGTGACAGCAAAGTATTAATAGTAGTAGTAATAGTAGTGTGTGTGTGTGTGTGTGTGTGTGTATTCCACAAATAAGGTTGGGCAAAATGAGTTGGACAAAGTCCATACACAGTTCTGAAATAAAGAATTATATTAAGGCTTATAGTGTATAAAATTTTTATTTAATTGGATGAAGTCTGGAGTAGGATGACACCGTAAAGGGAGCACTGCAGTAATGGGAAGTCGACGTGAATGCTGTAGTTGTGGCAGGTCGACAGGAATGCTGGAATTACTGGAGGTCGATGGAAGTGCTGTAGTTGTGGCAGGTCGACGGGAATGCTGGAATTACTGGAGGTCGATGGAAGTGCTGAAGTTCTGGGAGGTAGACAGGAGTGCTGGAGTTGTGGGAGGTCGACGTGAGTTATTTTTTTTTTTTTACGGGGATTAACCCAGCCGGGCACAGGACACTGACCCACATCGGGGCCTGGGGAGTGAAAATGTAATAATAATAATAATAATAATAATAATAATAATAATAATAATAATAATAATAATAATAATAATAATAATAATAATAATAATAATAATAATAATAATAATAATAATAATAATAATAATAATAATAATAATAATAATAATAATATACAATAATAATAATAATAATAATAATAATAATAATAATAATAATAATAATAATAATAATAATAATAATAATAATAATAATAATAATAATAATAATAATAATAATAATAATAATAATATTAATAATAATAATAATAATTAATAATAATAATAATAATAATAATAAAGAACCATAAAGAAATACAAAAATGAAAAAAGATCAATAGTGGGAAACGGTATATGAATGTTGTGTTGTCAATAATACGAGAAACAATTGAGACCCTGCAAATTCGTGTAAATGAGGCAGAAAATCAGATCAGCAACCTGGGACTTGGTCACAATTTTTTGGATGCCATATGGCTGCAGGGTCTACCATTAGACAACACATTATGCTTCCAATATCTTCCCAGGCGGTAGTACCTCCCTGTTTGGTAGCTGCTTACTACGTACTACCTGACGGAAGTGCTGAAGTTCTGGGAGGTCGACGGGAGTGCTGGAGTTGTTGGAGGTCGACGGAAGTGCTGCAGTTGCTGGAGATTGATGGAAGTGCTGAAGTTCTGGGAGGTCAACAGAAGTGCTGGGGCTGCTGGAGGTCGACGGAAGTGCTGGGGTTGTTGGAGGTCGACGGAAGTGCTGGGGTTGTTGGAGGTCGACGGAAGTGCTGGGGTTGTGGGAGGTCGACGGAAGTGCTGGGGTTGAGGTCGACGGAAGTGCTAAAGTTCTGGGAGGTCGACGGAAGTGCTGGGGTTGTTGGAGGTCGACGGAAGTGCTAAAGTTCTGGGAGGTCGACGGAAGTGCTGGGGTTGTGGGAGGTCGACGGCACCAGCGGCAGAAGTGTGGAGGGAGAGAGAGAGAGAGAGAGAGAGAGAGAGAGAGAGATGCTTATTCAACTGTTTAATCTTGTGAGAATTAATCGGCCTTCCATTTGATTAAATAGGTCCTCAAGGTATTCCACGGTCATCTCATAGCTCTGGGTACTAGCTGCTAGTGAAAGGTGTTAAGAGCATGGGAGAAAGGGATAATCTGATAATGACCCGAAAAGGCTTTCGAGAGTGTGTGTGTGTGTGTGTGTGTGTGTGTGTGTGTGTGTGGGGAGGGGGTGGAGTACGTAATGTGCCTTTGCTGTGTCATTATAATGTTGAATCATTGTCCTAACTCATTATGACTCTTAGTTATAACTTATAATGACTCATGGTAATTAATAATCGCAATCTATAGCAATCATTTAAGGTGATTCCTTGTAATAACTTACGGTGTCTTGGTAACAACTTATAGTGACTCAGTAACAACTTATGGTGACTCGGTAACAACTTATGGTGACTCAATAACAACTTATGGTGACTCAGTAACTAGTGGTGACTCAATAAAACTAATGGTGACTCAGTAACAACTTATGGTGACTCGGTAACAACTTTGGTGACTCAGTAACAACTTAAGGTGACTCAGTAACAACTTATGGTGACTCGGTAACAACTTATGGTGACACAGTAACAACTTATGGTGACTCAGTAACAATTTATGGTGAATCAGTAACAACTTATGGTGACTCAATAACAACTTATGGTGAATCAGTAACAACTTATGGTGACTCGGTAATAACTTATGGTGTCTCGGTAATAACTTACGGCAAGTAATTGATAATTAATGGTGAATCAGTATCAACTTATAGTGAATCCTTATGGAGACTCATTGTAATTTCTTATGTTGACTCACAGAACATAAGAATGAGAGAAACTGCAGCGGGCCTATTGACCCATACTGGGCAGTCCCGTTTATACCCAACCCCTATTGCTCATATAAGCATCCAACCTATGTTTGAAGCTATTCAGCATATTCCAGTTAATGATGATATTTGGTAACTTGTTCCACTCATCCACTACTCTGTTTCCAAACCAGTGTTTACCAATTTCACGCCGAAATCTAAATTTGTCTAATTTAAAACCATTGTTACAGGTTCGCTCCTGGTTGGATAGTTTGAGTACCGTAATGTCCCCTTTGTTTAACCCTGACTTCCATTTATACACCTCTATCATGTCGCCCCTCACTCTACGTCTCTCGAGTGCAAATTAAGATGCTTTAACCTGTCTCTGTATTCAAGGTTCCTAATGCCTGGGTTAGTCTTGTCATTCTCCTCTGGATTCTTTCAATGATTCTATATCCATTCTGTACTGCATGACCAGAACTGAACTGCGTAATCAGGTGAGGTCTCTAGCGCTAGATATAATTTTAAGATGACCTCTCTAGTCTTGTAACTAAGACTCCTTAGTATGACCAAGTGCTTTATTAGCCTTGTTACGAGCAAAACATTGTTTACTTGGCTTAACATTCCTACTTATCATTACTCCTAAATCTCTCTCCCAGTTGGATTCCACAATGGCATCGTTGTTCATCTGGTAACTGGTTTCCTGTTTACATCTCTATACTGAGTACTTTACATTTGTCACATTAAATTTCATCTGCCATTTTCGACCATTCGAAAAATTTGTTTAGATCTTCCTGTAGTTTGCAGAGTCCTCGTCAGATTAAATTACCGTCCTATTTTAGTGTCATCAGCAAATTTACTTATGTTGCTGTCTATGCCGATATCTATGTCGTTTATGTATATAATAAATAATAATGGTGCAAAGTGCTGGGCGGGGAACTCCACTAGTGACGTTGCTCCAATGCGATTTAGTGCCTTTTATGCTCCTCTCTATTTCCTGTCCGTAACCACGCCTAATCCATTTAAGGATATTACCTTTGATGCCATGCGCTTCAACCTTTCTAATTAGTATTTCGTGGGGACTCTGTCGAGAAGCTGCTTAAGTCGAGATATACCACATCATAATTGTGCCCCTCGTCCACCTATACGAAAACTGATGAGGAGAATGTTAATAGATTAGTTAGACATGAACGCCCTTATGAAGCCATGTTGGGAATCATTGATCAACTTGTGCTTCTCCAGGTGGTTTCGAATAGAGTTTGAAATAATTGATTCTTGTAATTTACCTACTATTGAGTGTTAGACTGATTGGGCGGTAGTTAGAGGATAGTGATCTATCCCCTTCTTGAAAATCGGCAGTACATTCGCTATCCTCCAGGATTCGTATTACTACCTGTTTAGGACATGTTAAACAACTTTAAGGGCATACTAAACTCTTCCTTACATTCCTTTAATACTCTGGCAAATATCTCATCAGGACCAGGTGACTTATTAGGCTTTAGTTTGTCTATTTGCTTACTAACATCGTTACTAGTCACTACTATCTCCTTAATTTGTTTTCTTCACTATCTCTGAATAGAGTCGGTGCCTCGGTATCATGTTTAAATTTTCGGTGGTGACTGTTGAAAAATATTTATTCAGATTATTGCTCATTAGGGTGTGTTCATAGGAGGAAGATCAGCTAAAACTAATGGCCCATCACTTTTTGGTAGATTTTAGTGTATATATGTATATAAACGAAAATAATTTCAGTTTTCATATTTGCAACCTTTTGCTGATGGTACAGCGTGAAATTTATCGAAAATCTAACACAGCTGCGTTAGTGCATTACAGTTAAATAGTGAACATTGCTTTCTGACTTCATTCTTTATCAACCCAACTAACAATAATACATTTCTGTTTCCAATTCTGATGCATTTATAAGTTGATAATATTTGCATTGGCTGCTTGTGTCAGGACGAGGAACCAAAAATCCAGCCATCTCAGTCACTATCTTGGGTCTGGAGGCTCCTGAAGTCCAGGGAGTTGCCTACATTGAGAATGCTTTGAGATACGGTGTTTAATCAAGGCAAATCAGTGAAAAAGAACCAAGAACACACACAACAAAGACATTGCCAGTGATATGACCCAAGCTGTCTTGGCACAGTACACTCTGGCCCCTGACACTCAGTTCAAGCCTCCAGTCATAACAAGTCAGAAAGAAGATTAGTGAGGAGACTATGGTAGCCAGTTGGGAAAAGAGCAAGATATCTCTCTTGGGAGAGGAAAACTTGATTAAGGACAGCTTTTGCCAAACAACTGGACCAGTTATGACATAATTACTTGCAGAATTTTACCCAGTGTTCTCTGTCCTGAGTTTGGATGCGGTCGTGACTGTAAATCCAGGCCCACTCTCCTGTATTTGCAGCGTGAACTGAAAGATTCCTGTGATCGAACTGGCGTTGTCAAAAGCACAGAGAAGACCCCAGCAGTATAGGGGCTCTCATGATTTCTCAACCAAGGAATATTCCGAGTCCAAGAGACAGAGGCTGCCACAGAGACAGAAGAGAGGAGAAAGAGTTGCCGAGGAAAAAGGGCTTGAGAAGGCCAGGGGGTGAATTAAAAAAGGCCGGTGATTGAGTCAAGCTGATTCAGGTTTCAGCGGCTTCCCCATGGCTGATCCGAGTGCTGACCAGGAGAATGAGCTTTGTCCTAACCCAGAAATAATGATCCCAAACCTTCCAGGCTTAACATTCGAAATGGAAAGGAAACTGTCGACGCCAGCTGGCCCATGCGACACCACACTGTGGTCTCCAGAGAAACTGCAGGAATAGCAACAGCTGCCTGGATTGACGGTGGTTTGATAACTTACCTGATGATGTTCACCTGGTGATAGATCATAACAAAGTAAAAGGGAAACTCAGGAGAAACTTGTCAGTAATAACCTAGAGGAGTTTGATAAGGGGATAAGAAAAATGGAATCAGTGTTTTTGTTCTTTGATGGGGAGAGGATGACACTAAAGTGTTCATGAAAGTTGGAGATTCTGACAAGTTGTTCCCTGCCATGGTGAAGGAGGAACACCTCCTGCTGCAGAACCGAGGGCTGTTGTGGCATTTCACTCCAGAGAAAGATGACATCGGAAATAACCAGCTAGTAGTGGCAGATAACATTGTGAACTTTGGCTCAGAGAGGAACGTAAACCAGACTCTGCAGGCCATTGGAGGGACAGCACCAACACGAACACAGGGTGGCAGGGGTCATACAGTGGATAAATGGGAAGATTGGGAGGGAAGCTGGTCTGGATTGTTGTGACCTCCACACCAACGAGTTGCCACTCAGGGCATCTGATCCAGGGGCTGGATGGCAAGACTCTTTCAAACAACAGATGGTCTGGGTCCTCTTGGCAAGATGCTGGACTCTGCCACTGAGTTAGAAATAAATCGAGAGCTTTGAAAAAATCACAGTTGGCCCTCACTCGTTGAGCTTGCACATACTGTCGTTGACGACCTGAGTACTGACCAGTACTATGGTTACATGATTTGCAGTGCCATCAAAACTGAGGTCATGCCTGATGAACCTTGCAGATAGGTCAGTCTCACATTCTGGGTGGCTCACAACGGTTCTCAGGTTCTGCAGAATTTGGGTGCTCATCATAAGCCTGAAAAGGGAACCAGCTTCACAACCTGGCATGAGACTTATTGTCCAGTTCATGGTAATTAACATCTTGCCCAAAATTGGTTTCCAACACCAAAGGTCAAGTGATCGTTCTCCGAAGGTCGAGCATGTTCTCTTCCAGCAGAGCTCCTGAGAGTCAGCCAGAAGGTTGTTCCAGGTGTGGAGCAGACTGTGAGATCTTCCTGGTATGCTCATCCCGAGCAGTTCTGCAGACCAATGCTCTGCAGTAGAGATGAGGAGGAGAAAGAGTGGCAGTCAAAAAAGATCTTGGATATAAGAGACTTATGAGAGAGGATCTGGGCACTTATTGAATCAGTTGGTGACTTGATTCCTTGAGGTCAGAAAACTCCTGAAGTCAATCTAGGTGCCAAGACCCTCACTGATCTCATAGGCTGGATAACATCCGGGCTGGCAGTGAGCCCCCTCTTACCTGCCCAGCCCCTCACAATATTCAAGTCAAACTTTCCTCAGTTGGCTTCCCCATGCATGTCCTGCCTGGCCCTCGCACCTACCAACTAACACCACCACCCTCACTACCATAACTAACACCACCACCCTCACTTCCATAACTAACAAAACCACCACCCTCACTACTATAACTAACACCACCACCCTCACTACCATAACTAACACCACCACCTCACGACCATAACTAACACCACCACCCTCACTACCATAACTAACACCACCACCCTCACTACCATAACTAACACCACCAACTCTCACTACCATAACTAACACCACCACCTCACTACTATAATTAACACCCCACCCTCACTACCATAACTACACACCACCACTCCTCACTACCATAACTAACACCACCACCCTCACTACCATAACTAACACCACTACCCTCACTACCATAACTAACACCACCCTCACACCATAACTAACACCACCACCCTCACTACCAGAACTAACACCACACCCTCACTACCATAACTAACACCCTCACCACCATAACTACAACAACCTCCACCACTACCACCCCACCACCCTACCCCACTCATACAATAACCACCACCCTCACTACCATAACTTACAACACCACCACTCACTACCAAAACTAACACCACCACCCTCACTACCATAACTAACCACCGCCACCACCTCACTACTATAACTAACACCACCCTCCTACCACATAACTAACACACAACCACCCTCACCCTATAAATAACACCACCACCCTCACTACCATAACTAACACCACCACCCTCACCACTCTATAAGTAACACCACCACCACCCTCACTCACCTATAACTAACACCAACCTCACCCTACCACATAACTAACACCAACTCTCACTACCATAACTAACACCACCCTCACTACCATAACCACACCACCACCCTCACTACTATAACTAACACCACCACCACACTCTACTACTATAACTAACACCACTCATTACCATAACTAACACCACCCTCACTACCATAACTAACACCACCACCCTCACTACCATAACTAACACCACCACTCACTACCATAACTAACACCACCACCCTCACAACCATAACTAACACCACCACCCTCACTACCATAACTAACACCACCACCCTCACTACCATAACTAACACCACCACCCTCACTACCATAACTAACACCACCCTCACTACCAAAGTAACAACACCACCACCCTCACTACCATAACTAACACCACCACCCTCACAACCAACTAACCCACCACCATCCTACTACCATAACTAACACCACCACCACCCTCACTACCATAACTAACACCACCCTCACTACCAAAAGTAACACCACCAACCCTCACTACCATAACTAACACCACCACTCACAACCATAACTAACACCACCAACCCTCACAACCATAACTAACACCACCACCCTCACTACCATAACTAACACCACCCCTCACTACCAAAAGTAACACACCACCCTCACTACTATAACTAACACCCTCACTACCATAACAAACACCAATCACTACCATAACTAACACCACCAACCTCACTACCATAACCAACACCACCCTCACTACCATAACTAACACCACCACCCTCACTACCAACTAACACCACCACCCTCACTACCATATAAACCAAAACCACCCATCTCACTATCCATAACTAACACCACCACTCTCTCATATAACTAACACCACCCACCCTCACTACAACATAACTAACACCACCCCCACTACCATAAGTAACACCACCCTCACTACCATAACTAACACCACCACCTCACAACCATAACTAACACCACCACCCTCACAACCATAACTAACACCACCACCCCCTACCACCATAACTAACACCACCCTCACTACCAAAAGTAACAACACCACCACCCTCACTACTATAACTAACACCAACCTCACTACCATAACAAACACCACCCTCACTACCATAAACCAACACCACCACCCTCACTACCATAACTAACCAACCTCACTACCATAACTAACACCACCACCCTCACTACCATAACTAACAACACCACCCTCACTACCATAACTAACACCACCACCCTCACTACCATAACTAACACCACCAACTTCACTACCATAACTAACACCACCACCCTCACTAACATAACTAACACCAATCCCTCACCAAAAAAGTAACACCAACCCTCACTACCATAACTAACCCACCACCCTCACCACCATAACTAACACCACCACCCTCACTACCATAATTAACACCACCCACCTTCAAACCATAACTAACACCACCAACCTCACTACCATAACTAACACCACCACCAACCTCACTACCATAACTAACACCACCCCACCACCAAAAGTAACACCACCAACCTCACTACCATAACTAACACCACCACCCTCACAACCATAACTAACACCACCAACTCTCACAACCATAACTAACACCACCATCCCACTTCCATAACTAACACCAACCTCACTACCAAAAGTAACACCACCACCCTCACTACTATAACTAACACCACCCTCACTACCATAACTAACACCACCCTCACCACCATAACTAACGCCACCACCCTCACTACCATAACTAACACCACCCTCACTACCATAACTAACACCACCAACCTCACTAATAACTAACACCACCACCCTCACTACCATAACTAACACCACCACTCACTCACCATAACTAACACCACCACCCTCACTCACCATAACTAACACCACCACCCTCACTACCATAACTAACCCACCACCACCCTCACTACTATAACTAACACCACCCTCACTATCATAACTATAACTACCCTCACTACCATAACTAACACCACCTCCCTTCACCATAACTAACACCACCTCACTACCATAACTAACACCACCACCCTCACTACCATAATTAACACCACCACCCTCACTACCATAGCTAACACCACCCTCACTACCATAACTAACACCACCACCCTCACTACCATAACTAACACCACCACCCTCACTACCATAACTAACACCACCACTCACTAACATACCAATAACACCACCACACTCACCATTACTAACACCACCCTCACCACCATAACTAACACCACCACCCTCACTACCATAATTAACACCACCACCCTCACTACCATAACTAACACCACCCTCACTACCATAACTAACAACACCACCACCTCACTACCATAACTAACACCACCACTCACTACCATAACTAACACCACCACTCTCACTACCATAACTAACCCACCACCACCCTCACTACTATAACTAACACCACCCTCACTATCATAACTATAACTACCCTCACTACCATAACTAACACCACCTCCCTCTCTACCATAACTAACACCCTCACTACCATAACTAACACCACCACCTCACTACCATAATTAACACCACCACCCTCACTCACCATAACTAACACCACCTCACTACTAACTAACACCACCACCCTCACTACCATAACTAACACCACCACCCTCACTACCATAACTAACACCACCACCTCACTAACATAACTAACACCACCACCACCCTCACTACCATAACTAACACCACCCTCACTACCATAACTAACACCACCACCCTCATTACCATAACTAACACCACCACCCTCATTACCATAATCTATCCCCTCATTAACATAAGTAAAGGTTAGGGACTAACTTATCTAACGCGATGATTGAATGGCCCAACGTTAACCTAATCTAGCTAAACTGACCCTAACGTAGCCTAGCCTAATCTAATGTTAACTTACCTATAAATAAAAGTTAAAAAAATTCTAATTTAACGTAATTTATTTATCTTTACCTAACCTCACCTAACCTTAAAAAATCTAACCTTATAAAATCTAACCTAACCTAACCTATCCTAACCTAACCTTATAAAATCTAACCTAGCCTAACCTATCCTAACCTAACCTAGCCCTCCTCCTGGTAACGTTAGGAAAATAAACTGAACTTAGGTGTTTAATCCACGTGATCTTCTCCATGTACAGTTTGATGTTTAACATTCCATCCACATCACCTCATCTTACTCCTTCACGGTGGACCAACCACAGACCTTGAAAGGTGTAGGAGGTACATGACGTTCGAATACGCTATATGACTTTAACTTCGTCTTCCTAGATCCTTCATATATATATATATATATATATATATATATATATATATATATATATATATATATATATATATATATATATATATATATATATATATATATATATATATATATATATATATATATATATATATATATATATATATATATATATATATACAGAGAGAGAGAGAGAGAGAGAGAGATAAACAGCAAAAATATCCACATTGTCCTGTATTATTTGTTTTATAAATTGCAATCTTTATAACGTCGTTACGGAATAAGAATACTTGGGTTGGAAATGACACACAAAAAAACTCAACTATTATGCATTGGTTGAACAGTAACTGTCTCGGCTTCTGGGTCTGCCAGTCATTGTGATTCGGCAGCGTTGGAGGTGACGTCGGCCACTTGTTTGCGCAGACACCCCATTGTTATGGAACCGGGTGTGTCTATGTATATGAATATGTGTATGATTTTTGTGTATGTAAAAGTGTGTGTGTGTAATCAAGAGAATTACTGTTCCCCTTTATATCTATGTGTATTATTGTAGAGCGAGATACCAACAGAGGTTAAGTTCGGTTAACAAATTTATTGGCAAAGTTTAGAGTACAGTTTGCCTATTCTGAGTAATTCAGTCAGGTCTTGACACTGTGGGTGCTATCACTTCTCACTGCCACGCAGGCCAGATGTCCATACACAAAGAAATAGGCCATAATCATTATCAGTATATATAGGTCAGATTCATGTGTGTGATATCACTGCTGCCAACAGGGAGAGAGAGAGTGATGGAGTTACACCCCCCTCAGTTCACTTTGTTTTATAACCTGTTGTTGTAGAATGTAAGCTCTGACGTTTGTGTTCTTTACGTGATGAACCGTAATTATGAATCAGGACATTTAGGCTTATCATGACTATCATATTTACGTTTGGCAACATCGATGTCTAATGTGAGTCACTGACCTACACCATTGTGTTCCCTTCCCAAGGCCCCTTACAGTTCGGCGCAGCCGATTAACTTACTATTTTTTTTCAAGTATTTTAATTTTATACTATTTTTCTTTCTGTGTCGTGTCTATCTGTAAGGATTCTATTTTATGACTGTGTCGTTATTTTCTGTTACGAGTTTCCACTTATCTTCAGTAGGTCCCAACCTTTTCCGTCCTGTGGCCCCGGGAAAAATATCAGGTAACCTTGGTAGTCCTCTTCTACACCATTCTTTGACAAAGCAACGTCGTTCGAATGGGCATGTTGGATAAGAAATTTAAATTTTATTATTATTAGTGGTACAGTTTCAATAACTACAGGGACAGCATAAAATAGAACTGCCACTAAGAAAAGTGAAAAGGTTTCAAGTCATGGATATGTTGTGTCTGCAGTAAATGCAGTCTCTTATACTCTCCAAAAATAAATTCAACTCTACTTGACAAAAACTCAGGTAATAAAAATTAACACCCAAAAGTTAATTAAAAACTCAGGAGGATAGCTGAAATTGCATTTTTACTACTAATTGGAGTATCCGTGGTTGAATCAGTCAGGGCACAGCAGAAGTGGAGCCGATTACGCTCTTCGAGTTGATGCTCAATAGCGTGAAAAAAACCGCTGCACAGATATACTATAGGTAGACGAGAATGGCTGAAACATCCGGATAGCCATTTTGCTGATACTGTATTAGAGTAGCGAACCATTGAACCCAAAACTCCATTTTTATCTACTCTTCGGATGTGTTTCCGGCAAATGAATCGTTTCGGAGTTATAGGAATTCATCTTGCATTGCCTCCTGAATGTTCTCCACAAGAAGGTTGATAAAAAAACATTCCTCAAGAATTTTGCCTCTTTGTCGTATAAATCCGGAAAATACTTCTGAAATTCTATCTGCAGTGACTAGATGCTCAAGAATGTCGCTTTTCAATACATGATCAAGCCACACTAACGCTGTGCTAGTATACTGCCATACCGCTTGTTTTATTTAAATATGATTATTGTTTAGATCATTACCCCATATGGTCTAAATTCTGGCTCTCTGCTACGAGGAACAAACTTTATTTAATTTTATTGTGAACTTACAAGATTCATATCACCCCCCACAGAAATACACCATTGCTTTCTGTCTTTTACTACCTATTCCAGTGGTTCTTAAACTGGGGGGCGCCAGAAGATGCCAAGGGGGGCGCGAGCGGTCAGGAACTGAATGCGTGTATACTAAGAGCGATTATTCTGCTTCAATTTAACTGAAAGATAAAAGTTTTATTGCAGCCTCATGCGATCTATAACCTCCAGCTCGTCATTAGATGTGTTTCTTAAACGTGGTCTAGATATGATCATATGAGAAAGATGCGAAAGCAATCTTCACTGGTGAGAGATGATTCTCTCTCTCTCTCTCTCTCTCTCGGTGTTAGTGGACAATCACATTAGAAGCAAGTTCACCTCCGGATACCTACAATATCCAGTCTTATTATCACGAACCATCTAGCTCCTGCCAACGACTGAACTGTGTCTGTATTGGCGGCTGGTCGACTGAAAGGCCCCAAACATATTGTAGTAGGCCCCAGTTATAATAGGTCCAGTTATAATGGCTCTCAGTCACAGTGAGACTTAATGGGCCTCAGTCACAGTGAGACTTAATGGGCCTCAGTCACAGTGAGACTTAATGGGCCCCCGTCACAGTGAGAAGGGCCCCTCACATGAGACGCCCGTGAGAATGGGCCCCTCACAGTGAGTGAAGAACGGTAGAAAGGGGAGAGGAAATGGAACGAAAAAAGGAAAGACCAGAGGGAGGCCAGATGGGTGGGAGTGAAGGAAGGGGCAAAGAAAAGAAGGAAAGCAAAAGGAGAGTAGTATGACGAAGGAAAACGAGAGGTAGTGAGAGAAGAACAAGGAGAAGAAGTGAAAGAGGACGTGAGAGAATAAGGAAAGGAGAGAAAAGGGGAAGACGGGGGGAGTGGAATGAATCACAGGAAAGGAGGGAAGAGGTAGGGAGAAGGAAAGAGAACGACTGAGAGGGAAGGAGTAAGAGGAGAGAAGGGGAGGAGGGAAAGAGGAGAGGAGGAAGGAAGGGAGAGAGAGAGAGAGAGATGGAAGAAGGTGAGGAAAAGAGACAGATAGAAACAGACACACACACAGAAAAAGATAAACAGACAGACACGAAAACAGACAGAAACAGAAAAAGAAACAGAAACAGATAAAAAAAGACACAGAAACAGCCATAGAAGTCGAGACAGAACCAGAGACAAAGATAGACACAGAAATACACAGAAACAGACAAACACAGCTACAGGGAAAGAAATACATAGACAGAAAAAGAGAGAGATAGAAATAGACAGAAACTGAAACAAAGATTTAGACACTCACAGAAAAAGACAAAAACAGAAAGAGACAGATACAGACACGCAGATAGACAGAAAGAGAGAAGAAACAGACAGACAGAAATAGAGACATACACAAAATGAGACAGAAACAGAGACACACAGAAACAGAGACAGAAACAGACAGACAGAGAAACAGAGACAGACAAAAAAGGAGACAGAAACAGACTGACACAGAAACCTAGACAGACAGAGAAACAGAGACAGACACAAACATAGACAGAAACAGAAACAAAAACAGAGACAGAAACAGAGATACAAAGAAACAGAGACAGAAACAGACAGACACAGAAACATAAAAAGACACAGAAACAGAGACAGAAACAGACAGAATCAGACGGACACAGAATCAGACACAGACACAGAAACAGAGACAGACACAGAAACAGATACAGAAACAGACAGAATTAGACGGACACTGAAACAGATACAGACACAGAAACAGAGACAGACACAGAAACAGTGACAGGAACAGACAGAGACACCAAACAAAGACAGACACAGAAACAAAGAAAGGAACAGACAGACACTGAAATAGAGAAAGGCACAGAAACACAGACAGACACAGAAATACAGACAGAAACATACAGACACAGAAACATACAGACACAGAAACAGAGACAGAAACATACAGACACAGAAAAGGACAGAAACAGAGACGAGACACAGAAACAGAGACAGACACAGAAACAGACAGAGAAACAAAGACAGACACAGATACAGAGACAGACAAAAACAGAGACAGAAACAGACAGACACTGGAACAAAGACAGAGACAGACAGACACAAACAGACACAAAACAGAAACAGATACAGACACAGAAACAGAGACAGACACAGAAACAGAGAGATACACACAGAAACAGAGACAGACACAGAAACAGAGACAGACACAGAAACAGAGACAGACACAAGAAACAGAGACAGACACAGAAACAGAGACAGACACAGAAACAGAGACAGACACAGAAACAGAGATACACACAGAAACAGAGACAGACACAGAAACAACAGAGATACACAGAAACAGAGACGGACACAAAAACAGAGACAGACACAGAAACAGAGACAGACACAGAAAAAGAGACGGACACAGAAACAGAGACAGACACAGAAACAGAGACAGACACAGAAACAGAGACAAACACAGAAACAAAGACAGACACAAACAGAGACAGAGAAAAAGAGAGACAGACACAGAGACGGACCTAGAAACAGAGACAGACACAGAAACTGAGACTTATACAGAAACAGAGAAGACAAAGAAAAAAGGCAGACATAGAAACAGAAACAGACACAGAAATAGAGACAGACACAGCGACAAAGACAGACACAGAAAAAGAGACAGACACAAACAGAGACAGACATAGAAACAGAGGCAGACACAGAAAAAGATACAGAAACAGCGACAAAGACAGACACAGAAAAAGAGACAGACACAAACAGAGACAGACACAGAAACAGAGACAGACACAAACAGAGACAGGCACAAACAGAGACAGACATAAAGAGATGGACACAAAAGAGACAGATACTGAAGAGACAGACACAGAAACTGAGACAGACATAGAAACAGAGACAGACACAAAAACAGACACAGACACAGAAACTGAGAGAAGACAAAGAAAAAAGACAGACACAGAAACAGAGACAGACACAGAAACAGAGACAGACACAAACAGAGACAGAGACAAAAACAGACACAGACACAGAAACAGAGACAGACACAGAAAAAGAGACGGACACAGAAAAAGAGACAGACACAGAAACAGAGACAGACACAGAAACAGAGACAGACAAAAACAGAGACAGAGACAAAAACAGACACAGACACAGAAACAGAGAGAAGACAAAGAAAAAAGACAGACATAGAAACAGAGACAGAGACACAAACAGAGACAGACACAAACAGAGACAGAGACAAAAACAGACACAGACACAGAAACAGAGACAGACACAGAAAAAGAGACGGATACAGAAAAAGAGACAGACACAGAAACAGAGACAGACACAGAAACAGAGACAGACACAGAAACAGAGACAGACACAGAAACAGAGACAGACACACAGGCAGAGACAGACATAGAAACAGAGACAGACACAGAAACAGAGACAGACACAGAAACAGAGACAGACATAGAAACAGAGACAGACACAGAGACAAACACAGAAACAGAGACAGACACAGAAAAAGAGACAGACACAGAAACAGAGACAGACAGAAAACAGAGGACACACACAGAAACAGAGACAGAGCAAAACAGAGACAGACACAGAAACAGAGACAGACACACAGGCAGAGACAGACATAGAAACAGAGACAGACACAGAAACAGAGACAGACACAGAAACAGAGACAGACATAGAAGCAGAGACAGACACAGAGACAAACACAGAAACAGAGACAGACACAGAAAATGAGACAGACACAGAAACAGAGACAGACATAGAAATAGAGACAGACACAGAAACAGAGACAGATACAGAAACAGAGACAAACACAGAAAAAGAGACAGACACAGAACTTGAAACAGACATAGAAACAGAGAGAGACACAGAGACAGACACTGAAATAGAGACAGACACAGAGACAGAGACAGACACATAAACAGAGACCGACACAGAAAAAGAGACAGACACAGAGACACAGACAGTCAAAGAAAAAGAGACAGACACAGAAACAGAGACAGACACAGAAACAGAGACAGACACAGAAACAGAGACAGACACAGAAACAGAGACAGACACAGAAACAGAGACAGACACAGAAACAGAGACAGACACAAACAGAGACAGACACAAACAGAGACATACATAGAAAAAGAGACAGACACACCGACAAAAACAGACACAGAAATAGAGACACACACAGAAAAAGAGACAGACAGTGACAAAGACAGACACAGAAAAAGAGACAGACACAGAAACAGAGACAGACATAGAAACAGAAACAGACACAAAAAGAGACAGAGACAGAGACAGAGACAGACACAGAAACAGAGAGAAGACAAAGAAAAAAAGCCCGACAGAAACAGAGACAGACACAGAAATAGAGACAGACACAGAAACAGAGACAGACACAGACACAGAGACAGACACAGAAATAGAGACAGACATAGAAACAGAGACAGACACAGAAACAGAGACAGGCACAGAAACAGAGACAGACACAGAAAAAGAGACAGACACAAAAAGAGACACATAAACATACACAGACACAGAAAAAGAGACAGAAACAGAGACAGACACAGAGACAGAGACAAACAGAGACATACATAGAAAAAGAGACAGACTCAAACAGAGACAGACACAGAAAAAGAGACAGACACACCGACAAAAACAGACACAGAAATAGAGACACACACAGAAAAAGAGACAGACAGTGACAAAGACAGACACAGAAAAAGAGACAGACACAGAAACAGAGACAGACATAGAAACAGAAACAGACACAAAAAGAGACAGAGACAGAAACAGAGACAGACACAGAAACAGAGAGAAGACAAAGAAAAAAGCCCGACAGAAACAGAGACAGACACAGAAATAGAGACAGACACAGAAACAGAGACAGACACAGACACAGAGACAGACACAGAAACAGAGACAGACATAGAAACAGAGACAGACACAAACAGAGACAGACTTAGGAAATGAAAGAGACAGACACAAAATGGAGAGACAGACACAAATAGAGAGAGGCAGACACAGACAGGAGACAGACTTAGGAAACAGAGTTAGACATACAGAAACAGATATAAAACAACATACAGAGACACAGACAGAGACAGACACAAACAGAGAGACAGTGGAAACTGGAGGCAGACATAGGAAAAAGAGACAGATACAAATTTTAGGGACAAAGAAGAGCAGACACAGAAAAAGAGACAGACACACGACAAAAACAGGACACAGAAAAGAGACAGAGACAGACACAGAAATAGGAGACACACAGCAGAAAAAGAGACAGACAGTGACAAAGACAGACAGAAATAGAGACTGACACGGAAACAGAGACAGTCACAGAAACAGTCACAGACAGAAACAGAAACAGACACAAAAGAGACAGAGACAGAAACTGAGACAGATAAAGAAACAGAAAGAAGACAAAGAAACAACGACAGACATAGAAACAGAGACAGACACAGAAACAGAGACAGACACAGCGACAAAGACAGACACAGAAAAAGAGACAGACACAAAGAGAGACAGAAACAGAAACAGAGACAGACACAGAAACAGAGACAGACACAGAAACAGAGACAGACATAGAACCAGAAACAGACACAAAAAGAGACAGAGACAGAAACTGAGAGAAGACAAAGAAAAAAAGACAGACATAGAAACAGAGACAGACATAGAAACAGAGACAGACACAAAAAGAGACAGAGACAGAAACAGAGACAGATACAGAAACAGAGAGAAGACAAAGAAAAAAAGCCCGACAGAAACAGAGACAGACATAGAAATAGAGACAGACACAGAAACATAGACAGACACAGAAACAGAGAAGACAAAGAAAAAAAGACAGACATAGAAACAGAGACAGACACAGAAACAGAGACAGACACAGA
The DNA here is from genome assembly GCF_018991925.1 of Homarus americanus. Classification (NCBI taxonomy): domain Eukaryota; kingdom Metazoa; phylum Arthropoda; class Malacostraca; order Decapoda; family Nephropidae; genus Homarus; species Homarus americanus. Next base: position 5,330,075 of record NW_024723541.1, read on the forward strand.
AAAAGAGACAAAAACAGACAGACACAGAAACAGAGACAGACAAAGAAAACAGAGACAGACACAGAAACAGAGACAGACACAGAAACAGAGACAGACACAGAAACAGAGACAGACACAGAACAGAGACAGACACAGAAACAGAGACAGACACAGAAACAGAGACAGACACAAACAGAGACAGACACAGAACAGAGAAGACAGACACAGAAACAGAGACAGACACAGAAACAGAGACAGACACAGAAACAGAGACAGACACAACAGAGACAGACACAAACAGAGACAGACACAGAGACAGAGACGGACCTAGAAACAGAGACAGACACAGAAACAGACACAGATACAAACAGAGACAGACACAAACAGAGACAGACACAGGACAGAGACAGATAGAAAAGAGACAGACACACAAACAGAGACAGACATAACATACAGAAACAGAAACAGAGACAGACACAGAAACAGAGAGAAGACAAAGAAAAAAATGACAGAATCGAAAACAAACACAGACACAGAAATAGAGACTTACAAAGAAAAGAGACAGACACAGAAACAGAGACAGATAGAAACAGAGACAGACACAGAAAAGAGACAGACAAAAAAAGAGACAGACACAGAAACAGAGACAGACACAGAAACAGAGACAGACACAGAAACAGAGACAGACACAGAAACAGAGACAGACACAGAAACAGAGACAGACCTAGAAACAGAGACAGACACAGAAACAGACACAGACACACAGAACAAGCACAGAAACAGAGACAGACACAGAAACAGAGACAAAACAGAGATAGACACAGAAACAGAGACAGACAAAGAAACAGAGACAGACACAGAAACAGAGACAGACACAGAAACGGAGACAGACACAGAAACAGAGACAGACACAGAAACAGATACAGACACAGAAACAGAGACAGAAACAGAGACAGAGACAGACACAGAAACAGAGACAGACACAGAAACAGACAAAAACAGAGACAGACACAGAAACAGAGACAGACACAGAAACAGAGACAGACACAGAAAAAGACAGACATAGAAACAGAGACAGAAACAGAGACAGACACAAAAACAGAGACAGACACAGAAACAGAGACAGACATAGAAACACAGAAACAGACACAGACAAAGAGACAGACACAGAAATAGAGACAGACACAGAACAGAGACAGACACAGAAACAGAGACAGACACAGAAACAGAGACAGACAGAAACAGAGACAGACAGAAACAGACAGACAAGAAACAAACACAGAAAGAGACAGACAAAAGAGACAGAGACAGAACAGAGACAGACACAGAAACAGAGACAGACACAGCAGAGACAGACAAACAGAGACAGACACAGAAACAGAGACAGACACAGAAACAGAGACAGACACAGAAACAGACAGACAGACACAACAGAGACAGACACAGAAACAGAGACAGACATGAAACAGAGACAGACATAGAAACAGAGACAGACACAGAAACAGAGACAGAACAGAAACAGACACAGACACAAACAGAGACAGACACAGAAACAGAGACAGACACAGAAACAGAGACAGACACAGAAACAGAGACAGACACAACAGAGAGACAGACACAGAAACAGAGACAGACACAGAAACAGAGACAGACACAGAAACAGAGACAGACACACAACAGAGACAGAAACAGAGACAGACACAGAAACAGAGACAGACACAGAAACAGAGACAGACACAACAGAGACAGACACAGAAACAGAGACAGACACAAACAGAGAGACAGACACAGAAACAGAGACAGACACAAACAGAGAACAGAAACAGAAACAGAGACAGACACAAACAGAGACAGAAACAGAGACAGACACAAACAGAGACAGACACAGAAAAAGAGACAAAACAGAGACAGACAGAACAGAGACAGACACAAACAGAGAGACACAGAAACAGAGACAAAAACAGAGACAGAAACAGAAACAGAGACAGACACAACAGACAGAAACAGAGACAGACACAAACAGAGACAGACACAGAAACAGACACAAAACAGAGACAGACACAGAAACAGAGACAGACACAGAAAAACGAGACAGACACAGAACAGAGACAGACACAGAAACAGAAACACACAAAGAGACAGACACAGAAACAGAGACAGACACAGAAACAGAGAGACAGACACAGAAAACAGAGACAGACACAAACAGAGAGACAGCAACAGAAACAAGAGACAGACACAGAAACAGAGACAGACACAGAAACAGAGACAGACACAGAACAGAGACAGACACAAACAGAGACAGACACAGAAACAGAGACAGACACAGAAACAGAGACAGATGAGAAACAGAGACAGACACAGAAACAGAGACAGACACAGAAACAGAGACAGACACAGAAACAGAGACAGACACAGAAACAGAGAACAGACACAGAAACAGAGACGGACACAGAAACAGAGACAGACACAGAAACAAACACAGACACAAACAGGCAGACACAAAAGAGACAGAGACAGAAACAGAGACAGACACAGAAACAGAGATAAGACATAGAAAAAAAGAGACAGACACAGAAACAGAGAGCAACAAACAGAGCAACACAGAAACAGAGACAGACACAGAAACAGAGCAGACACAGAAAACAGACACAGATACAAACAGAGACAGACACAAACAGAGACAGACACAGAAACAGAGACAGACACAAACAGAGACAGACACAAACAGAGACAGACACAGAAACAGAGACAGACACAGAAACAGAGACAGACACAAGAAACAGAGACAGACACAGAAACAGAGACAGACACACAGAAACAGAGACAGACACAAACAGAGACAGCAGACACAGAAACAGAGACAGACAGAAACAGAGACAGACACAGAAAACAGAGACAGACACAAACAGAGACAGACACAGAAACAGAGACAGACACAGAAACAGAGACAGACACAGAACAGAGACAGACACAGAAACAGAGACAGACACAAACAGACAGACACAACAGAGACAGACACAGGACAGAGACAGACAGAACAGAGACAGACACAGAAACAGACACAGATACAAACAGAGACAGACACAAAATAGAGACAGACAGAGACAGAGACAGACTTAGAAACAGAGACAGACACAGAAACAGAGACAGACAAACAGACAGAAACAGAAACAGAGACAGACACAGAAAACAGAGAGGACAAGAAAAAGACAGAAGAAACAACACAGACACAGAAACAGAGACATACAAAGAAAAAGAGACAGACACAGAACAGAGACAGACACAGAAACAGAGACAGACACAGAAACAGAGACAGACAAAAAGAGACAGACAAAACAAAAGAGACGACACAGAAAACAGAGACAGACATAAAAACAGAGACAGACACAGAAACAGAGACAGACACAAACAGGACAGACCTAGAAACAGAGACAGACACAGAAACAGACACAGACACAAACAGAGACAGAACAAAAAGAGACAGAGACAGAAACAGAGACAGAAAAACAGAGACAGACACAGAAACAGAGACAGACACAAAACAGAGAAAGACACAGAAACAGAGACAGACACAGAAACAGAGACAGAAACAGACAGAAAACAGAGACAGACACAGAAACAGAGACAGACACACAGAAACAGAGACAGACATAGAAACAGAGACAGACACAGAAACAGAGACAGACACAGAAACAGAGACAGACACAAAAACAGAGACAGACACAGAAACAAAGACAGACACAGAAACAGAGACAGACACAGAAACAGAGACAGACAGAAACAGAGACAGACACAGAAAGAGACAGACACACAGAGACAGACACAGAAACAGAGACAGACACAAACAGAGACAGAAACAGAGAAGACACAGAAACAGAGACAGACACAGAAACAGAGACAGACACAAAAGAGACAGACACAGAAACAGAGACAGACAAAACAGAGACAGACACAGAAACAGAGAGACAGACACAAACAGAGACAGAACAGAAACAGAGACAGACACAAACAGAGACAGAAACAGAGAGACAGACACAACAGAGACAGACACAGAAACAGAGACAGAAACAGAGAGACAGACACAGAAACAGACAGACACAAACAGAGACAGACACAGAAACAGAGACAAAAACAGAGACAGAAACAGAAACAGAGACAGACACAAACAGAGACAGAAACAGAGACAGACACAAAACAGAGACAGACACAGAAACAGAGACAGACACAAACAGAGACAGACACAGAAACAGAGACAGACACAGAAACAGAGACAGACACAGAAACAGAGACAGACACAGAAACAGAGACAGACACAACAGAGACAGACACAGAAAAAGAAACAAGAAACAGAACAGACAAAAACAGAGACAGACAAACAGAGAAGACACAGAAACAGAGACAGACACAGAAACAGAGACAGACAGAAACAGAGACAGACACAGAAACAGAGACAGACACAGAAACAGAGACAGACACAGAAACAGACACAGACACAAACAGAGACAGACAAAAAGAGACAGAGACAGAAACTGAGACAGACACAGAAACAGAGATAAGACACAGAAAAGACAGACATAGAAACAGAGACAGACAAACAGAGACAGACACAGAAACAGAGACAAACACAAACAGAGACAGACACAGAAACAGACACAGATAAAACAGAGACAGACACAAACAGAGACAGACACAGAAACAGAGACAGACAAGAAACAGAGACAGACACAAACAGAGACAGACACAGAAACAGAGACAGACACAGAAACAGAGACAGACACAGAAACAGAGACAGACACTGAAACAGAGAGACACAGAAACAGACACAACAAACAGAGACAGACACAGAAACAGAGACAGACACAGAAACAGAGACAGACACAGAAACAGAGACAGACACAAACAGAGCAGACACAGAAACAGAGACAGACACAGAAACAGAGACAGACACAGAAACAGAGTTAGACACAGAAACAGAGACAGACAAAAACAGAGACAGAAACAGAAACAGAGACAGACACACAGAAAAGAGACAGACACAGAAACAGAGAGACACAGAAACAGACACAGAAAACAGAGACAGACAGAAGACAAGACACAAAAAGAGACAGAAAAGAACAGAGAGAACAGGAACAGAGACAGACACAGAAACAGAGACAGAAAAAAGAGACAGACACAGAAACAAAGAGAAAAAGAGACAGACACAAGGACAGAAAAAAGAGACAGAACAGAAAACAGAAACAGACACAAAAAAAGAGACAGACCAGAAACAGAGACAGACACAGAAACAGAGACAGACCGAAAAAGAACAGACAGAGACAGACACAAAAAAGAGACAGACCTAGAACAGAGACAGACACAGAAACAGAGACAGACACAGAAATAGAGACAGACATAGAAACAGAGACAGACACAAAAAAGAGACAGAGAAAAACGAGAGAGACCGAAACACAGACAAGAACAGAGACAGACAAAGAAAAAACAGAAACAGACAACAGACACAGAGACAGACAGAAACAGAGACAACAAGAAAAAGAGACGACACAAACAACAGACACAAAAAACACAGACACAGAAAAGAGACAGACACAGAAACAGAGACAGACACAGAAAAAGAGACAGACACAGAGACAACAGAAACAAGACAGACACAAACAGAGACAGACAAAGAGACAGACACAGAAAAAGAGACAGACAAGAAACAGAGACAGACACAGAAAGAGACACAGACACACAAACAGAGACAGACACAAACAGAGACAGAACAGTGACAAAGACAGATTTAGAAACAGAGTCAGACACAGAAACAGGACAGAGAGAGATAACACAGAAAAAGACAGACAAACAGAGACAGACACAGACAGACAGACCACAAAAAGACACGAACAAACAGAGACAGACACACAGACAGACACAAAGACACAAGAAACAAAAAACGAAACAGAGACAGACAAAAAAAAGACAGACGAAACAGAGACAGCACACAGAAACAGAAACAGAGACAGACACAAACGAGACAGACAAAGAAAAAGAACAGACACAGAAACAGACAGACACAGAAACAGAAACAGAAACAGACAGACAACAGAGACAGACAAAGAAACAGAGATAGACAAAGAAACATAACAGACACAGAAACAGAGACAGACACAGAAACAGAGACAGACACAGAAACGAGACAGACAAACAGAACAGAGACAGAAACAGAGACAGAACCAAAACAAGACAGAACAGAAACAGAGACAGACAAAGAAACAGAGACAGACAGAAAGAACAGACACAAGAACAGAACATCAGAAACAGAAACAGACACGACACAGAAACAGAGACAGACACAGAAACAGAGACAGACACAAGACAGAAGACACAGAAACAAGAGACAAACAGAAACAGAGACAGACACAGAAACAGACACAGACACAAACAGAGACAGACAAGAAACAGAGACAGACACAGAAACAAGAGACAGACAGAAACAGAGACAGACACAAAACAGAGACAGACACAGAAACAGAGACAGACACAGAAACAGAGACAGACATAGAAACAGAGACAGACACAAACAGAGAGACACAGAAACAGAGACACAGAGACACAAACAGAGACAGACACAGAACAGAGACACACAGAAACAGAGACAGACAGAAACAGAGACAGACAAAACAGAGACAACAAAACAGAGACAGACACAGAAACAGAGACAGACACAGAAACAGAGACAGACACAGAAACAGAGACAGACAAGCAAACAGAGACAGACACAAACAGATACAGAACAGAAAGACAGACACAGAAACAGAGACAGACACAGAAACAGAAAGATACAAAACAGAACAAAAACAAAAACAGAAACAGAAACAGAGAAGACACAGAAACAGAGAGAAGACAAAGAAAAATGACACGAAACAACACAGACACAGAAATAGAGACTACAAAGAAAAAGAGACAGACACAGAAACAGAGACAGACACAGAAACAGAGACAGACACAGAAACAAGAAAAAAACAACAAAAAAAAACACAAAAAAACAAAAAACAAAAACACAGACACAGAAACAGAGAGACCACAAAGAAAAGAGACAGACACAGAAACAGAGACAGACATAGAAACAGAGACAGACACAGAAACAGAGACAGACACAGCAACAGACACAGAAACAGAGACAGACTAGAAACAGAGACAGACACAGAAACAGAGACAGACACAAACAGAGACAGACAAACAGAGACAGACTAGAAACAGAGACAGACACAAACAGAGACAGATACAAACAGAGACAGACACAGAAACAGAGACAGACACAGAAACAGAAAGACACAGAAACAGAGACAGACATAGAAACAGAGACAGACACAGAAACAGACATAGACATAAAACAGAGACAGACACAGAAACAGAGACAGACACAGAACAGAGACAGACACAGAAACAGAGAAACAGAGACAGACACAGAAACAGAGACAGACACAGAACAGACACAGACAAGAAACAGAGACAGACACAAACAGAGCAGACACAGAAACAGAGACAGACATAGAAACAGAGACAGACACAGAAACAGAGACAGACAACAAAGAACAGAAAGAGACAGACACAGAAACAGAGAGAAGACAAAGAAAATGACAGAAAAACAAACACAGACACAGAAAAGAGACAAAGAAAAGAGACAGACACAGAAACAGAGACAGACACAGAAACAGAGACAGACACAGAAAAAAGAGACAGACACAAACAGAGACAGACATAGAGAACAGAAACAAGACAAAAACAGAGAACAGATACAAAACAGAGACAGACACAAAACAGAGACAGACAAAGAAAACAGAGAAGACATACACAAACAGAGACAGACACAAACAGAGACAGACACAGAAACAGAGACAGACACAGAAACAGAGACAGACACAAAAAAGAGACAGAAAGAAACAAGAGACAGACACAGAAACAGAGACAGACACAGAAACAGAGACAGACACAGAAACAGAGACAGACACAGAAACAGAGACACAGACACAGAAACAGAGACAGACACAAAACAGAGACAGACACAGAAACAAAAGAGCATACACAGAAACAGAGACGAGACACAGAAACAGAGACAGACACAGAAACAGAGAAGACACAAACAGAGACAGACACAAACAGAGACAGACACAGGAAAAAGAGACAGACATAGAAACAGAGACAGACACAGAAACAGACACAGAACAACAGAGACAGACACAAACAGAGACAGACAGAGACAGAGACAGAGAAACAGAGCAGACACAAAACAGAGACAGACATAACATACAGAAACAGAAACAGCAGAGACAGACACAGAAACAGAGAGACAAAAAGAAAAATGACAGAGAAACAAACACAGACACAGAATAGAGACTTACAAAGAAAAGAGAGCAGACAGAAACAGAGACAGACATAGAAACAGAGACAGACACAGAAACAGAGAAGAACAAAAAAGAGACGACAAAAGAGAGACAGACAGAAAAACAGAGACAGACACAAGAAACAGAACATACACAGAAACAGAGACAGACACAGAAACAGCAGACAGACACAAACAGAGGACAGAAACAGAGACAGACACAGAAACAAAACAGAACAACAGAAGACAGACAAAACAGAAGACAGACACAGAAAAAAGAGACAAAGACAGAGACACAGAGAGAGACAAAGAAAAAGACAGACAAAAAAAGAAACAGAGACAGACACAGAAACAGAGACAGACACAGAACAGAGACAGACATAAGAAACAGAGACAGACACAAAACAAAGAGACAGACATAGAAACAGAGACAGACACAAACGAGACAGATACAGAAACAGAGAACAGAAACAGAGACAGACACAGAAAAAGAGACAGACACAGAAACAGAGACAGACACAAAACAGAGACAGACAATAAAATAGAGACAGACACAACAGAACAGAGACGAACCTAGAAACAGAGACAGACACAGAAACAGACACAGATACAAAAGAGAGACAGACACAAACAGAGACATAAACAGAGACAGACAGAGAAAACAGAGCCAACACACAAACAAGACAGACATAACATACAGAAACAGAAACAGAGACAGACACAGAAACAGAGAGAAGACAAAGAAAAAATGACAGACTCCGAAATGAAACACAGACACAGAAATAGAGACTTAGACAAAAAAAGAGAACAGACACAGAAACAGAGACAAAGACAGAAACAGAGACACACAGAAAAAGCAAGACAGACAAAAAAGAGACAGACAAGAAAACAGAGATAGACACAGAAACAGAGACAGCAACAACAAAAAAACAAACACACCAAACACAACAGAGACAGACACAGAAACAGAGACAGACACAAAAAAGAAACAGAACACAAAAAGAGACAGACAAAGAAACAGAGACAGACACAGAAACAGAGACAGACACAGAAACAGAGACAGACACAGAACAGAGAGACAGACACAGAAACAGACACAGACACAAGAAAACAGAGACAGAAACAGAACAGAGACAGACACAGAAACAGAGACAGACACAGAAACAAAAAGAGACAGACACAGAAACAGAGACAGACACAGAAACAGAGACAGACACAGAAAAAGACAGACATAGAAACAGAGACAGAAATAGAGACAGAGACAAAACAAAGACAGACACAGAAACAGAGACAGACACAAAACAGAGAGACAGACAGAAACAGACACAGACAAAGAAAGAGACAGACAAAGACACAGAAACAGAGACAGACACAGAAACAGAGACAGACACAGAAACACAGACACAGACACAGAAACAGAGACGACACTGAAACAGAGACAGACACAGAAAAAACACAGACACAACAGAACAGAAAAAGAGACAGACACAGAAACAGAGACAGACACAGAAACAGAGACAGACACAGAAACAGAGACAGACAGACAGAGATAGACACACAGAAACAGAGACAGACACAAAACAGAGACAGACACGAAACAGAGACAGGACAAACAGAGACAGACACAGAAACAGAGACAGACACAGAAACAGAGACAGACAGAAACAGAGACAAGACACAAACAGAACAGAACAAGAAACAGACAGACACAAACAGAGACAGACACAGAAACAGAGACAGACACAGAAACAGAGACAGACACAGAAACAGAGACAGACACAAAACAGAGACAGACACAGAAACACAGACAGACAAAGAAACAGAGAAGACAGACACAGAAAAGAGAGACAGACACAACAGAGACAGAAAATAGAGACAGACACAGAAACAGAGACAGACACAGAAACAGAGACAGACACAAACAGAGACAGAGACAGAAACAGAGACAGACACAAACAGGACAGACAGACACAGAAACAGAGACAGACAAAAACAAGGAACACAGAAACAGAGACAGAAACAAACAGAGACAGAAACAGAGACAGACACAAACAGAGACAGACACAGAACAGAGACAAAAACAGAGACAGACAAGAAACAGAGACAGACACAAACAGAGACAGACAGAAACAGAGACAAGAAACAGAGACAGAAACAGAAACAGAGACAGACACAAACAGAGACAGAAACAGAGACAGACACAACAGAGACAGACACAGAAAACAGACACAAAAACAGAGACAGACACAGAACAGAGACAGACAAACAGAGACAGACACAGAAATAGAGACAGACACAGAAACAGAGACAGACACAGAAACAGAGACAGACACAGAAACAGAGACAGATAAGACAGACACAAACAGAGACAGACAGAAACAGAGAGACAGACACAGAAACAGAGACAGACAACAGAAACAGAGACAGACACAGAAAAAAGAGACAGACAAACAGAGACAGACACAGAAACAGAGACAGACACAGAAACAGAGACAACAAAGAAAACAGAGACAGACACAAACAAAGAGACAGACACAGAAACAGAGACAGACACAGAAAAAAGAAGACATACAGAAACAGAGACAGACACAGAAACAGAGACAGACACATGAAACAGAGACAGACACAGAAAAGACACACACAAACAGAGACAGACACAAAGAGACAGAGACAGAAACAGAGACAGACACAGAAACAGAGACATAAAATACAGAAAAAAGACAGACAAAGAAAAAGAGACAGACACAAACAGAGACAGACAACAGAAAAAGAGACAGACACAAACAAAGACAGACACAGAAACAGACATACACAAACAGACAGACAAACAGAGACACACAGAAAACACAGAAACAGACACAAAACAGAAACAGAAAAAACAAGAAGACAGACACAAACAGAGAAGACAACAGAAACAGAGAACAGAAACACAAACAGATATTGCAAACACAAACAGAGACAGACACAGAAAAAAGACACAGACACAAAAATAGACAGACATAAAACAGCATAAAGACACAGAAAACAGAGACAGACACAGAAAAGAGACAGACACACAAAACAGACACAAGACACAGAAACAGAGACAGAAAACAACAGAAACAGAGACAGACACAGAAACAAAGCAGACAAACACAGAACAAACAGAAAGACAGACACAGAAACAGAGACAGACCAGAAACAGAGACAGACACAGAAACAGACACAGAACAAACAGAGACAGACACAAAAAGAGACAGACACAGAGAGACAGACACAAAACAGAAAGACAGACACACAAACAGAGACACAAAACAAAAGAAACAAAAACAGACACAGACACAGAAAATAGAGAAGAAAAAGAAAAAAACAGACAGAAAAACAAACACAGACACAAGAAACAGAGACACATACAAAAAAAGAGACAGACACAAAAAACATACACAGACACACAGAAACAGAGACAAGACACAAAACAAACAGACAAAAAAAGAGACACACAGAAAAAGAGACGACACAGAAACAAAAAAGAGACAGACACAGAAACAGAGACAGACAAAAACAGCAGACAGACACAAAAACAGCAAAGACACCAGAAACAGAGACAGAAGACAAAAAAAAAACACAGACACACAAACAGAAGACAAGCACAAAAGAGCAACAGACACAAACAAGAGACAGACACAAAAACAGACACAGACACAGAAACAGAGACAGACACAAAAAAAGAGACAGACACAGAAAAACAGAGACAGACACACAAACAGAGACAGACACAGCAAAACAGAGACACAGACACAAAACAGAGACAGACACAGAAACAAAGAGACAGACACACAAACAGAGACAGACATAGAAACAGAGACAGCACACAGAAACAAGAGACAGACACAGAAACAGACACAGACACAAACAGAGACAGACACAGAAACAAACACAGAAACAAAAGAGACAGACACAGAAAACAGAGACAGACACATAAACAGAGACAGACACAGAAAAGAGACAGACACAGAAACAAGAGACAGATACAGAAACAGAGACAAACAACAAAAAACAGAAAAGAAAGACAGACACAGAAATAGAAACAGACACAGAAACAGAGACAAGACACAAAACAGAGCAACAGACACAAGAAACAGAGACAGACACAAGAGACAGACAAAAACAGAGATAACACAAAACAAAAGAAACAACAAAAACAGAGACAGACACAAACAGAGACAGAAACAGAAAAAGAGACAGACACAAAAACAGAGACACAGAAACAGACAAACACAGAAATGCAGAAACAGAGACAGACACAAACAGAGACAAAACAAAGAAAACAAGACACAGAAAAACAGAGACACAAAGAAAATAGACAGACAAAGAAACAAAACAGACAAAGAAAACAGAGACAGACACAAATAAAAGACAAGAAACAGAAACAGAGATCAGACAAAAAACAGAGACAGACACATAAAAAGAGACAGACACAGAAATAGAGACAGACATAGAAACAAGACAGACACAGAAACAAAACAGCACACAAAACACAGAGAACAGAAACAGAAACAGAGACAGACACAGAAACAAAAAACAAAAACAAAAAACACACAAACAAACAAACAAACAGAGACAGACACAGAAACAGAGAAAGACATAGAACAACAGACAGACACAGAAACAAAACAAATGAAACAGAAACAGAGCAAAACAAAGAAACATAAACAGAGACAGACAAAAAAAGAGACAAACACAGAAACAGAAAAAGACAGATACAAAACAACACATAAAAACACACAGAAAAAGACAGACACATAAAACAGAGACAGACACAAAAGAGACAGACACACAAAACAGAGACAAAACACAAAAAACAGACACAGACACAGAAACAGAAAAAGAAACACAAACAGACAGACACAAAAAAGAGACAGACACAGAAACAGAGACAGACACAAAATACAGACAAACAGAGACAGACACAGAAAAAGAGACAGACAACAGAAACAGAGACAGAACACAGAAAACAGAGACAAACACATAAAACAGACAGACACAAAAACACAGACACACACACAAACAAAAACAGACACTGAAACAGAGACAGACACAGAAACAAGAGAAAGACAAACGAAACAGAGACAGACACAAACAGAGACAGACAAAAGAACAGAGACAAGACACAGAAATAAGAGACAGACACAAGAAAAACAAAGACAGACAAGAAAAAGAAAGACACAAAAACAGAGACAGACACAAAAAGAGACAGCACCACAACTAGAAAACAGACAGACCAGAAACAGATAAATAAACAGAAAACAGACACAGACACAAAAAACAGAGACAGACACAAACAGACAAAGCAACACAGCAAAAAGAGACAAGACACAAAAACAGAGACAAACACAGACATCCAGAGACAGACACATAAACAGCAGAATACAAGAAAAAGAAGAAAGACAAAGAAAAAGACAGAACAGAAACAAAAACACAGACACAGAGAAAACAAAGAGACATACAAAGAAAAAGAGACAGACAGAAACAAGAGACAAGACACAGAAACAACAGAAACAGAGAAGACACAGAAACAGAGACAGACACAGAAAAAGAGACAGACACACAAACAGAGACATACACAGAACAGAGCCAGACACACAACAGACACAGAAAAAAGAGCAGAAACAGAAACAGAGACAACACACAGAAAACGAAACAGAAAAAACGAAAAAAAGACAGAAACAGAAACAAACACAGACACAGAAAAATAGACAGACACATAAAAAAGAGACAGACACAAAAACAGAAACAGAATCAACACACAGAAAAAGGAGACAGACACAGAAACAGAGGATGACACACAGAACAGAGACAGCACACAAACAAGAGACAAGACACAAAGAAACAGAGACAGACACAGAAACAGAGCAGCACACACAAACAAGAGAAGAAAGAGACATAAACCGACAAGAAAGAAACAGAAACAGAGACACACAGAAAAAAGAGACAGACACAAAACAGAGACAGACACAAACAGAGACAGACACAGAAACAGACAAACACAAAACAGAGATATCATTGCAAAAGAGACAGACAAAAAAGATACAGACACAAAACAGAGACGCACAGAAAAAGAGACAGACAGAAACAGAGACAGACACAGAAACAGAAACAAGACACAATAAAAAGAGACAGACACAGAAACAGAGACAGACACAGAAACAAACACAGACAAAACAGAAACAGAGACACAGAAAAGAGACAGACACAGAAACAGAGACAGACACAGAAACAGAGAAAGACAAACAGAGACAGACACAGAAAAAGAGACGGACCAGAAACAGAGACAGACACACAGAAACAGACAAAGAAACAAACAGAGACAGACAGAAACAGAGACAGAACATGAAAGAGACATTACACAAACAGAGACAGACACACAAACAGAGACAGACATAACAACAGAAACAGCAGAAAAAGAGACAGACACAGAAACAGAAAGACAAAGAAAAAAAAACAGAAATCAAACAAACAAAGAAACAGAAACAGAGACATACAAAGAAAAGAGAGACATACAGAAACAGAGACAGACACAGAAACAGAGACAGACACACAAAACAAAGACAAAAAGAGACAGACACAGAAACAGAGACAGACACAGAAACAGAGACAGACACATAAACAGAGACAGACACAGAAAACAGAAGAAAGACACAGAACCAAACAGAGATACATACACAAACAAATACAGACACAAACAAAGACAGACACAGAAAAAGAGACAGACCCAGAAACAGAGACAGACACAGAAACAGAGACAGACAAAACAGAGACAGACACAGAAACAGAGACAGACCTAGAAACAGAGACAGACACAGAAACAGACAGACACAAAAACAGAGACAGACAAAAAGAGACAGACACACAGAGACAGATACAGAAACAGAAACAGACATACAAACAGAGACAGACAAAAAAGATACAGAAACAGAAACAGAGACAGACACATAAACAGAAAAGACAAAGAAAATGACAGAACACAAAACAAACACAGACACAGAAACAGAGACATACAAAGAAAAGAGACAGCACACAGAAACAGAGATGACACAGAAACAAAAATGCACAGAAACACACAGACAGACATGCATCAGACAGAAAAGACAGACACAGAAACAGAGACAGACACATAAACACAGACAGACACAGAAACAAAAACAGACACAGAAACAGAGAGAGCAATACGCACCGAACGAAGCAATAATTGA
>NW_024723541.1:5345749-5407617 GCF_018991925.1 Homarus americanus
TGTGTTTGTTGTTCTTCTGTGTGTTGTTGTGCTTCTGGGTGTTTGTTGTTCATCTGTGTGTTTGTTGTTCTTCTGTGTGTTTGTTGTTCTTCTGTGTGTTTGTTGTGCTTCTGTGTGTTTGTTGTTCTTCTGTGTGTTGTTGTGCTTCTGTGTGTTTGTTGTTCTTCTGTGTGTTTGTTGTTCTTCTGTGTGTTGTTGTGCTTCTGGGTGTTTGTTGTTCTGTATAACTTTGTTCTTCTGTGTGTTTGTTGTTTTTTTCAGTGTTTGTTGTTCTGAGTTTTTTTTATTCTTTTGTGTGTTTGTTTGTATTTAATGTTGGTTATGTGTTGGTTATTCTATTATGAGTTTGTTGTTCTGTGTATTTCTTCATCCTCTATGTATTTGTTGTTCTTCTGTGTGTTTGTTGATCCTCTTTGAGTCTATGAGCTAGCCTATGTCATATATAGAGACAGTATTATATAAATATGGGCAGCTCCTAGGTAGTAGGTCGTAGGCAGCTACCAAACAAAGAGGAACTACCGCCTGGGAAGGTATTGGAATCATAATATGTTGTCTAATGGTAGACCCTGCTGCCATATGGCATCACGAAAATTGTGACCAAGTCCCAGATTGCTGATCTGAATTTCTACCTTATTTATGCACAATTGCAGGGTCTCAATTGTCTCTCTCACTATTGACAACACACCAAATATAACCATACTCACTCATGATCTGTTCTATCCTATCTATTGCATTATCCTGTGATGTCAGTTGACAATAATATTGAAGCGGGGCCTTCTCGGATGGGTCCCACTGGTCGGGAAGGTTGTGGACCCCAGGGCAGACATGATGATCATCAAACTACTGGGGCCTCAACTGACGTCACCGCGGTTGCTGGGGGATCGGCTTTTTTTACACTTATTTTTCCAACATTCGCGGCCTGAGATCCAATTTTCCTTCTGTAGAGCACCATCTATTAACATCTTCCCCCGAACTCTTACTACTCTCCCAACTTCAACTGACCAAAGCAGCTTCACCCAAACTTTTCAATTCTCAAACTGCAACACATGTACACCTATAGCTCGACTCACGCATCTTGAATGTTCCCTTTATGAAGTCATCTGGCTCAAAATATCTCTACCAACTATGACTATTAATCTTTGTTTCCTATGCTATTCTCTCAACTCTACCGACTGTTTGGATCTCTCTGACTATCCCACTTCTTACCATGAGTCGTTGCTATCCACACACCCTATCACCGAGATCCTCTACCTAGGGAATTTCAATGTACATCACAAAGAGTGGCTTGGCTCTGCAAGGGATGACCCAGGTGGAGCTGAGGCATGCTCTTATTCCTTGCCTAATGATTTGGAACAAATAATCAAACACCCTACACGCGTTCCTGATCGAAACGATGATCTTACTAACATTCTTGATATTTGTTTTACCTCTAAACCCTCACACTATTAATACTCAATTTTTACCCCCTTAGGGTCTTCTGATCACAATTGTATTTCTATTAAAACAAACTGGCCACGACCACCTCCCCCACCCCCTCTAAACGTCAACTACAGTATGGCATTATAGGAGGGCAAACAAGCAATGCTTGCGAAAATTCTTCACAGACTTTCCTTCGGATGAATGTTGTCTTTTCCACTCGGAACGCCTTGGTATGACCTGACAGCATTGCTGGGGTTATACAGGGTGGTATGAGTACATTTATCCCATCTTCTACCAAAACTTTCACTTTACAATCATGGTTTGATCGCTCCTGCTCTCTTGCATGCAGGGGGAGAGATAGGGCATATCAAGCTATGAAACTATCTCCTCCTATTACCCACTCCCCTTTTATTACTTCTAGGAATCGTTCTAAGGCTAGTCTTCGTAGGTTCAAGCAGAATTTTATAAAAAGAAAGACCGCTGTCCTGACTAATTCTTCCTCTAGTAAATCCTTCTGGTCCTTAACCAAAAACATCTGTAATAACTTCTGCACTCCCTCTTTTCCTCCTCTCTTCCGACCTGGTAACTCTATAGCCAACTCTCCCACAAACAAAGCCAATCTCTTTGGCACCTTATTCTCCTCTAACTCCACCTTAGACGATTCCAACTCTATCCCTCCTATTCCTGCTCCTCCTACTGAACCTATGCACTTTCCTGTAATTTCTACTTGTAGGGTTGCTGGTGTGTTATCCGGGCTGGATGTGAGTAAGGCGCATGGACCGGACGGAATACCCCCTCGTGTTCTGAGGCTGAAGTTCTATCCCCTGTGCTTCCTCGCCTCTTTCGCCTCTGCCTCAAAACCCAAACTTTTCCTTCTTCTTGGAAGCATGTCTTGGTTCAGCCTATCCCGAGGAAGGGTGACCATTCTAATCCCTCATATCATCCTACATTGGATCATATCATACAACACTGGATCATATCATACTAGATTGGATCGTATCATACTATATTGGATCATATCACACTACACTGGATCATATCATACTACACTGGATCATATCATACTACACTAGATCATATCATACTACACTGGATCATATCATACTAGATTGGATCATATCATACTACACTGCATCATATCATACTACACTGGATCATATCATACTATATTGGATCATATCATACTACACTGGATCATATCATACTATATTGGATTATATCATACTACACTGGATCATAACATACTACACTGGATCATATCATACTACACTGGATCATATCATACTATATTGGATCATATCATACTACACTGGATCATATCATACTATATTGGATCATATCATACTATATTGGATCATATCATACTACACTGGATCATATCATACTACACTGGATCATATCATACTACACTGGATCATATCATACTATATTGGATCATATCATACTACACTGGATCATATCATACTACACTGGATCATATCATACTATATTGGCTCATATCATACTACACTGGATCATATCATACTATATTGGATCATATCATACTACACTGGATCATATCATACTACACTGGATCATATCATACTACACTGGATCATATCATACTATATTGGATCATATCATACTACACTGGATCATATCATACTATATTGGATCATATCATACTACACTGGATCATATCATACTATATTGGATCATATCATACTACACTGGAACATATCATACTACACTGGATCATATCATACTATATTGGATCATATCATACTACACTGGATCATATCATACTACATTGGATCATATCATACTACACTGGATCATATCATCCTATATTGGATTGTATCATACTATATTGGATCATATCATACTACACTGGATCATATCATACTACACTGGATCATATCATACTAGATTGGATCGTATCATACTAAACTGCATCATATCATAATTACACTGGATCATATCATACTACACTGGATCATATCATACTACACTGGATCATATCATACTAGATTGAATCATATCATACTACACTGGATCATATCATACTACACTGGATCATATCATACTATATTGGATCGCATCATACTATATTGGATCATATCATACTACACTGGATCATATCATACTACACTGGATCATATCATACTATATTGGATCGTATCATACTACACTGGATCATATCATACTACACTGGGTCATATCATACTAAACTGGATCATATCATATTACACTGGATCATATCATACTAGATTGGATGATATCCTACACTGGATCATATCATACTACACTAGCTCATATCATACTATATTGGATCATATCATACTACACTGGATCATATCATACTATATTGGATCATATCATACTACACTGGATCATATCATACTACACTGGATCATATCATACTATATTGGATCATATCATACTACACTGGATCATATCATACTACATTGGATCATATCATACTACACTGGATCATATCATCCTATATTGGATTGTATCATACTATATTGGATCATATCATACTACACTGGATCATATCATACTACACTGGATCATATCATACTAGATTGGATCGTATCATACTAAACTGGATCATATCATAATTACACTGGATCATATCATACTACACTGGATCATATCATACTACACTGGATCATATCATACTAGATTGAATCATATCATACTACACTGGATCATATCATACTACACTGGATCATATCATACTATATTGGATCGCATCATACTATATTGGATCATATCATACTACACTGGATCATATCATACTACACTGGATCATATCATACTATATTGGATCGTATCATACTACACTGGATCATATCATACTACACTGGGTCATATCATACTAAACTGGATCATATCATATTACACTGGATCATATCATACTAGATTGGATGATATCCTACACTGGATCATATCATACTACACTAGCTCATATCATACTATATTGGATCATATCATACTACACTGGATCATATCATACTATATTGGATCATATCATACTACACTGGATCATATCATACTACACTGGATCATATACTACACTGGATCATATCATACTATATTGGATCATATCATACAACACTAGATCATATCATACTACACTGGATCATATCATACTATATTGGATAATATCATACTACACTGGATCATATCATACTATATTGGAGCATATCATACTACACTGGATCATATCATACTACACTGGATCATATCATACTTCACTGGATCATATCATACTATATTGGATCATATCATACTACACTGGATCATATCATACTACACTGGATCATATCATACTATATTGGATCATATCATACTACACTGGATCATATCATACTACACTGGATCATATCATGCTACACTGGATCATATCATACTATATTGGATCATATCATACTACACTGGATCATATCATACTACATTGGATCATATCATACTACACTGGATCATATCATACTATATTGGATCATATCAAACTAAACTGGATCATATCATACTATATTGGATCATATCATACTAAACTGGATCATATCATACTACACTGGATCATATCATACTACACTGGATCATATTATACTACACTGGATCATATCATACTATATTGGATCATATCATACTATATTGCATCATATCATACTACACTGGATCATATCATACTACACTGGATCATATCATACTATATTGGATCATATCTTACTACACTGGATCATATCATACTATATTGGATCATATCATACTACACTGGATCATATCATACTATATTGGATCATATCATACTACACTGGAACATATTATACTACACTGGATCATATCATACTACACTGGATCATATCATACTACACTGGATCATATCATACTACACTGGATCATATCATACTATATTGGATCATATCATACTACACTGGATCATATTATACTACACTGGATCATATCATACTACACTGGATCATATCATACTACACTGGATCATATCATACTATATTGGATCATATCATACTACACTGGATCATATCATACTACACTGGATCATATCATACTACACTGGATCATATCATACTATATTGGATCATATCATACTACACTGGATCATATCATACTATATTTGATCATATCATACTACACTGGATCATATCATACTACACTGGATCGTATCATACAATATTGGATCGTATCATACTACACTGGATCATATCATACTACACTGGATCATATTATACTAGATTGGATCATATCATACTAGATTGGATCATATCATACTATATTGGATCATATACTACACTGGATCATATCATACTACACTGGATCATTTCATACTACACTGGATCATATCATACTACACTGGATCATATCATACTACACTGGATCATATCATACTATATTGGATCATATCATACTACACTGGATCATATCATACTACACTGGATCATATCATACTACACTGGATCATATCATACTATATTGGCTCATATCATACTACACTGGATCATATCATACTATATTGGATCATATCATACTACACTGGATCATATCATACTACACTGGATCATATCATACTACACTGGATCATGTCATACTATATTGGATCGTATCATACTATATTGGATCAGATCATACTACACTGGATCATGTCATACTATATTGGATCGTATCATACTATATTGGATCATATCATACTACACTGGAACATATCATACTACACTGGATCATATCATACTGTATTGGATCATATCATACTACACTGGATCATATCATACTACCGTGGATCATATCATACTACACTGGATCATGTCATACTATATTGGATCGTATCATACTATATTGGATCAGATCATACTACACTGGATCATGTCATACTATATTGGATCGTATCATACTATATTGGATCAGATCATACTACACTGGAACATATCATACTACACTGGATCATATCATACTGTATTGGATCATATCATACTACACTGGATCATATCATACTACCGTGGATCATATCATACTACACTGGATCATGTCATACTAGATTGGATCGTATCATACTACACTGGATCATATCCTACTACACTGGATCATATCATACTACATTGGATCATATCATACTACACTGGATCATATCATACTAGATTGAATCATATCATACTACACTGGATCATATCATACTACACTGGATCATATCATACTATATTGGATCGTATCATACTATATTGGATCATATCATACTACACTGGAACATATCATACTACACTGGATCATATCATACTACACTGGATCATATCATACTACACTGGATCATATCATACTATATTGGATCATATCATACTACACTGGATCATATCATACTACACTGGATCATATCATACTACACTGGATCATATCATACTACACTGGATCATATCATACTACACTGGATCATATCATACTATATTGGATCATATCATACTACACTTGATCATATTATACTACACTGGATCATATCATACTACACTGGATCATATCATACTATATTGGATCATATCATACTACACTGGATCATATCATACTATATTGGATCATATCATACTACACTGGATCATATCATACTATATTGGATCATATCATACTACACTGGATCATATCATACTACACTGGATCATATCATACTACACTAGATCATATCATACTATATTGGATCATATCATACTACATTGGATCATATCATACTACACTGGATCATATCATGCTATATTGGATCATATCATACTACTCTGGATCATATCATACTACACTGGATCATATCATACTACACTGGATTATATCATACTATATTGGATCATATCATACTATATTGGATCATATCATACTACACTGGATCATATCATACTACACTGGAACATATCATACTACACTGGATCATATCATACTATATTGGATCATATCATACTACACTGGATCATATCATACTACACTGGATCATATCATACTATATTGGATCATATCATACTACACTGGATCATATCATACTAAACTGGATCATATCATACTACACTGGATCATATCATACTGCACTGGATCATATCATACTATATTGGATCATATCATACTACACTGGATCATATCATACTACACTGGATCATATCATACTATATTGGATCATGTCATACTACACTGGATCATATCATACTACACTGGATCATATCATACTAGATTGGATCATATCATGCTATATTGGATCATATCATACTACACTGGATCATATCATACTACACTGGATCATATCATACTAGCTTGGATCGTATCATGCTATATTGGATCATATCATACTACACTGGATCATATCATACTACACTGGATCATATCATACTAGATTGGATCGTATCATACTACACTGGATCATATCATACTATATTGGATCATATCATACTACACTGGTTCATATCATACTACACTGGATCATATCATACTACACGGATCATATCATACTAGATTGGATAATATCGTACTACACTGGATCATATCATACTAGTTTGGATCATATCATACTAGATTGGATAATGTCATAGCAAGTGAAGTTTCATCCAATCGATCTTAGTAATAACTCTAGTTGTTCATCTAACTGTTCCATTGACGTAGTGCATGTGGGTGGTGGTGGGTGATATTTTTGGGGTGGGTGATTTTTTGGTGGGTATTTGGTGGGTGGTGGGCGGAGGTAGGTGGCACAGTGACAATGTGACTATGGTCGTATGGGACAGCAATCTCTCCAAATGTCCATTCCTATAAAAATTTCCCCGTTAGTTTTGAGGGGACTACAGGATGATTCTTCACCGTATTTCGTTCCTATGCACTCTCTCTCTCTCTCTCTCTCTCTCTCTCTCTCTCTCTCTCTCTCTCTCTCTCTCTCTCTCTCTCTCTCCCTCTCTCTCTCTCTCTCTCTCTCTCTCTCTCTCCTTATACTACATTAATATTAATTCCTTGTTTTTCTTACAGGATCAACTAGGGGTGCCTTCTAAACACATACACGTGGTGGGACACAGTCTGGGTGCACAGTTAGCTGGGTATACAGGAGAATACCTCAAGAGCCACGGTGCCATACTCGGTCGAATTACAGGTAAAGAGAGAGAGAGAGAGAGAGAGAGAAAGATATGTGACTATTCTTTTGACCAGACATAAAGAGGTCCTTAATTGAAAGTCATTAGATAAATTTCGCCTCTTAGTGTAAAAAATACAATCTGTGACGAAGCCTGCCACTTATCTGGCCATCCCGTGACGAAGCCTGCCACTAATCTGACCATCCTGTGATGTAGCCTACCACTTATCTGACCATCATGTAACGTAGCCTACCACTTAGCTGACCATCATGTAACGTAGCCTGCCACTAGTCTGACCATCCTGTGATGTAGCCTACCACTTATCTGACCATCATGTAACGTAGCCTACCACTTAGCTGACCATCATGTAACGTAGCCTGCCACTTATCTCACCATCCTGTGACGTAGCCTGCCACTTATCTGACCATCCTGTGACGTAGTCTGCCACTTACCTGACCATCATGTGGTGTAGCCTGCCACTTACTACACCATCCTGGGACGTAGCCTGCCACTTACTACACCATCCTGTGACGTAGCCTGCCACTTATCTGACCATCATGTGACGTAGCCTGCCACTTAGCTGACCATCATGTGACGTAGCCTGCCACTTATCTGACCATCATGTGACGTAGCCTACCACTTAGCTGACCATCCTGTGACGTAGCCTACCACTTATCTGCCCATCCTGTGACGTAACTTACCACTTAGCTGACCATCATGTGACGTAGCCTGCCACTTACCTGAACATCCTGTGACGTAGCCTACCACTTATCTGACCATCCTGTGACGTAGCCTACAACTTGTCTGACCATCATGTGACGCCTGTCACTTACCTGACCATCATGTGACGTAGCCTGCCACTTACTACACCATCCTGTGACGTAGCCTACCACTTATCTGACCATCCTGTGACGTAGCCTGCCACTTAGCTGACCATCCTCTGACGTAGCCTACCACTTAGCTGACCATCATGTGACGTAGCATACCACTTATCTGACTATCCTGTGACGTAGCCTACAACTTGTCTGACCATCATGTGACGTAGCCTGTCACTTATCTGACAATCCTGTGACGTAGCCTGCCACTTACTACACCATCCTGTGACGTAGCCTACCACTTACTACACCATCCTGTGACGTAGCCTGCCACTTACTACACCATCCTGTGACGTAGCCTGCCACTTACCTCACCAACCTGTGACGTAGCCTGCCACTTGCTACACCATCCTGTGACAACCTGCCACTTACTCAGCACCCTGTGACGTAGCCTGTCACTTACCTCACCATCTTGTGACGTAACCTGCTACTTACTACACCATCCTGTGACATAACCTGCCACTTACTCACCACCCTGTGACGTAGCCTGCCATCCTGTGACGTAGCCTGCCACTTACTACACCATCCTGTGACGTAGCCTGCGACTTACCTCATCATCATGTGACGTAGCCTGCCACTTACCTGACCATCATGTGAAGTAGCCTGCCATTTACTACACCATCCTGTGACGTAGCCTGCCAATTAGGTGACCATCCTGTGACGTAGCCTACCACTTAGCTGAAAAACCTTGTGACGTAGCATACCACTTATCTGACCATCCTGTGACGTAGCCTACAACTTGTCTGACCATCATGTAGCTGCCACCATCCTGTGACGTAGCCTACCACTTAGCTGACCATCATGTGACGTAGCATACCACTTGTCTGACCATCCTGTGACGTAGCCTACAACTTGTCTGACCATCATGTGACGTAGCCTGTCTTTTATCTGACCATCCTGTGACGTAGCCTGCCACTTACTACACCATCCTGTGACGTAGCCTGCCACTTACTACATCATCCTGTGACTTAGCCTGCCACTTACTACACCATCCTGTGACGTAGCCTGCCACTTACCTCACCAACCTGTGACGTAGCCTGCCACTTACTACACCATCCTGTGACAACCTGCCACTTACTCACACCCTGTGACGCCTGTCACTACACCATCCTGTGACGTAGCCTGCGACTTACCTCATCATCATGTGACGTAGCCTGCCACTTACCTCGCCATCATGTGGCGTAGCCTTCCACTTACTACACCATCCTATGACGTAGCCTACCACTTACCTCACCATCCTGTGACGTAGCCTGCTACTTACTACACCATCCTGTGACGTAGCCTACCACTTACCTCACCATCATGTGGCGTAGCCTGCCACTTACTACACCACCCTGTGACGTAGCCTGCCACTTACCTCATCATCATGTGACGTAGCCTGCCACTTACTACACCATCCTGTAGCCTTCCACTTACTACACCATCCTGTGACATAACCTGCCACTTACTCACCACCCTCTGACGTAGCCTGCCACTTACTACACCATCCTGTGACGTAGCCTGCCACTTACTACACTATCAGGGAGGTACTACCGCCTGGGAAGATATTTGAAGCATAATGTATTCTTTAATGGTAGACCCTGCTGTCATATGACATCACAAAAATTGTGACCAAGTCCCAGGTTGCTCATCTGACTTTCTGCCTCATTTACACACAATTGCAGGGTCTCAATTGTTTCTCTTACTATTGACAACACCACAAATATCACCATACTCACTCTTGATCTGTTCTATTCATTCTATTTTATTCTCCTATGTCGGTTGATATTAAAATTGAAGCGGGGCCTTCTCGGATGGGTCCCACTGGTCGGGAAGGTTGTGGACCCCAGGGCCGACCTGATCATCATCAAGTTACTGGGGCCTCAACTGACGTCACAGCGGTTTGCTGGGGGATCGGCTTTTTTCACACTTCATTTTTCCAACATTCGCGGCCTGAGATACCAATTTTCCTTCTGTGGAGCACCATCTATTAACCTCTTCCCCGACCTCTTACTACTTCAACTTCAACTGGCCACAGCCTCTTCACCCAAACTTTTTCAAGTCTCCAAATACAACCTTTGTACCTCTTTCCGTTCTAAGGGAGGTGTATGCGCTTACCGAAACACATGTACACCCATAGATCGACTCACTGATCTTGAATCTTCCCTTTTTGATGTTATCTGGCTCAAAATATCTCTTTCAACTGTGACTATTTTTCTTTGTTTCCTATACTGTTCTCCCAACTCACCAACTATTTGGAGCTCTTTGACTCTCTCACTTCTTACCATGAGTTGTTGCTATCCACACACCCCAACACCGAGATCCTCTACCGAGGGGATTTTAATGTACATCACAGAGAGTGGCTTGGCCCTGCAAGGGATGACCCAGGTGGAGACGAGGCGCTCTCGTTTTCCGTACTTAATGATTTGGAACAAATAATCAAACACCCTACACGCGTTCCTGATCGACACGATCAACTTGCTAACATTCTTGATCTTTGTTTTACCTGTAACCCCTCACACTATTCATACTCAATTTCTTCCCTCTTAGGGTCTTTTGATATTAATCTTATTTCTATAAAATCAAACTGGGTACGACCACCGCCCTCATCCCCTCTAAACGTCAACTATGGCACTATCGGAGGGCAAACTGTCAATCTTTGCGAGAATTCTTCACCGAATTTCCTTGGGATGAATGTTGTTTTTCCACTCGGGACGCCTCGGTATGTGCTGATAGCATTTGCTGGGGTTATATAGGGTTATATGAGTGCATTTATCCCATCTTCTACCAAAACTTTCATTTCACAATAATGGTTTGATCGCTCCTGCTCTCTTGCATGCAGGGTGAGAGATAGGGCATATCAAGCTATGAAACTATCTCCTTTTCCTATTACCCACACTTCTTTCATCATTTCTAGGAATCGTTGTAAGGCTATTCTTCGTAGGGCCAAGCTGAATTTTATAGAAAGAAAGACCGCTGTCCTGACTAATTCTTCCTCTAGTAAATCCTTCTGGTCCTTAACCTAAAACACCTGTAATAACTTCTGCACTCACTCTTTTCCGACCTGATAACTCTATAGCCAACTCTCCCCCTGAAAAAGCCAATTTCTTTGGCACCTTACTCTCCTCTAACTCCACCTTAGACGATTCGAACTCTATCCCTCCTACTTCTGCTCCTCCAACTGAACCCTGTGCACTTTCCTATAATCTCCACTCGTAGGGTTGCTGGTGTGTTATCCAGGCTGGATGTTAGTAAGGCGCATGGACCAAATGGAATACCTCCTCATGTTCTGAGGGAGTGTGCTGAAGTTCTGGCCCTTGTGCTTTCTCGCCTCTTTCGCATTTGCCTCAAAACACAAACTTTTCCTTCTTCTTGGAAACATGCCTTGTTTCAGCCCATCCCGAAGAAGAGTGACCATTCTAATCCCTCTAACTATCGCCCCATTGCCCTAACTTCATCCCTCTCTAAGATTTTCGAAACCATCTTGAACTCCCATTTTCTCTGTCACCTTGAATGCTTTTTTGTTGGATCACCAGTATGGCTTTCGCCAGGTGAGATCTACTGGTGATCTGCTCTCCTACTGCACCCATCTTTGGTCAGCCTCTCTTAGGGATTATGGGGAAACTTTCGTCGTTGCCCTCGACATCTCCAACGCATTTGACAGGGTATGGCACAAGTCTTTGCTTTCTAAATTTCCTTCTTATTGTTTCTCTCCCCCACTTTGTACTCTAATCTCTAGCTTCCTTGAGAACCGATACATGGCAGTTGTTGTCGAGGGATCGATCTCTCGTTCTTTCTCTACCAGTAGTGGTGTCCCACAGAGTTCTGTTCTTTCACCTACTCTCTTTCTTCTTTTTATCAATGATTTACTTCACACTACAACTAATTCTATCCATTCTTACGCTGATGATTCAACTCTTCACTCTTCCTCACATTTTCCCCTTCCCCTTAACTTCCAAACTAGATCTGTTTCTATAGCTGATATCATTGCATCTATCAATGCAGATCTGTGCAGCATCTCTTAAGAGGGAGGTAGAAACTTCGTTAAATTAAATAGTAATAAAACTCAGTATTTACCAATTACACTTTCCAAATAAGATGATCTCCCACCAATCACATTTCAGGACGCTATCATTCTGCCAAATTCTTTAATAAATATGATAGGCCTCACCATTTCCTTTAACCTGGCATGGAAGCCACGCTTCCTCAACATTACTAAAGCTGCCTTCCGAAAGCTGGGAATGCTGTGTAGATGCCGTAGCTACTTCACTCCTGAGCAGTTGCTCCAAGTATGTAAGGGATTCATTCGTCCTAACTTGGAGTATTGCTCTCATATCTGGGGTGGCTCTTCTTCTGTCCAACTGTTAGATAGGGTGGAATCAAAGGCATTCCGTCTTATTTACTCTCCTCCTTTAGTTGACAATCTTTTTTCCCTTTCTCTTCGCCGCAATGTTGCTCACAAACTCTCTTTTACAAGTACTTTAACGGGCAATGTTCGATGGATTTGGCTTTCAGTGGCCTACAAGGCCGTGGGCTCGTAACACTCATCTTGCCCTCGGTGCCCACCTTTTCTGTGTGGGTGTCGGTCATACTAGAATAATCCGTTATAGTATTTCCTTCTTTCCTCACACAGTCAAACTGTGGAGTACTCTGCCTTCTTCTGTGTTTCCACACTCATACAATCTGTCTCACTGTGACCTTGCCTGCCACTTACTACACTAATTATACAATTAACCAAACTAACATCACATGCCACTGAGGCGGACTTGATATGCTAAATTTCCTAATCCAATAATGCTATTTAACCTGCCCTGAACATGAGGCACTTAACCCAATATAACCTTCACTTAATCTAGCATAACCTCTAACCTAACTTTTTATTCCACTTACTAACTACTTAGTATGACCTACCACTGAACCTAATAATGACCTACCACTTAACCTTGTATGACCTGCCACCTCTCCTAACATATTGTACCACTTAACCTAACATGGACTGCCATCTAACCTAACTTACTTCTTAACTTAACGTAACCTGCTAATTCATCCAATATAACCTGATACTTAAATAATCCTAAACCGAAATGACCTGTTTTATGACCTAACCTGACCTGACTTGACCTAACCTGAC
The DNA here is from genome assembly GCF_018991925.1 of Homarus americanus. Classification (NCBI taxonomy): domain Eukaryota; kingdom Metazoa; phylum Arthropoda; class Malacostraca; order Decapoda; family Nephropidae; genus Homarus; species Homarus americanus. The sequence goes on from NW_024723541.1 coordinate 5,360,233, forward strand.
TTGACTTGACTTGACTTACAGGTTTGGACCCAGCCGAGCCGTATTTTGAAGGGACGGACCCGGTGGTGAGACTTGACCCAACAGACGCCGAGTTAGTGGACGTCATACATACGGACGCTGGACCTATTATAACTGGTGGTAAGTACAGCCCTGGAGAGGGGGGGGGGTCATACCTATGTCGGATCACCTGAAGATAAGCCCTCCGTTTATTTAACCTTGCGATAAACCACAGTAACGCTAACCTAACCTAACCTAACATAAACAAATTTAGCCCCTCCCACCCAGGAAAAATTAAGGTGTCTAATCATTGAGTAAAATTAGCAGGGGTAGCTAATCTTCAGGTGATAAATTAGCAGGGGTGTCTAATCTTCAGGTGATAAATTAGCAGGGGTGGCTAATCTTCAGGTGATAAATTAGCAGGGGTGGCTAATCTTCAGGTGATAAATTAGCAGGGATGGCTAATTTTCAGGTGATATATGTTTTTCTTTGTGTTTTAATTGTCGCTTCAATTTTCACTTCATTTATCGTATTTTCTTATTGTTGACTAATAATTTAATAAAGCCTTCGACAGAGTCTCCCAAGAAAGACTAACACGTAAAGTAGACGCTCATGCAATAGGAGGAGATGTTCTAAAATGGATTAGGGCGTGGTTACACGACAGGAAACAGAGTGTCAACATTAACGGCACTATAATCCGATTGAGGTAACGTCACTAGTGGAGTACCCGAGGCTCAGTTAGTACTTGGACCATTACTAATTACTAAAGACATAAACGACACAGATAAAGGTATAGACAGCAACATAAGTAAATTTTCTAAGGACACTAAAATAGGGCGTGTAATTAAATCTGATGAGGAGTCTACGAAACTACAGGAAGATATAAAAAAGATTTGTGGATGGTCTGAAAAATGGCAGATGAAATTTAATGTGGACAAATGTAGTTACTTAGACTAGGAGACTTAAACAGAGAAACCAGATATCAGATGAACAAAGTTAATACAGAGAAATCCGACTGTGAGAAAGATTTAGGAGTAATGCTAAATAGGAATCTTAAACCAAGACAACAATATGTATTTACTCGAAACAAGGCTAATAAAGTACTTGGGTTCATACAAAGGAGTGTTAGTTACAAAACTAGCAACGTCATCCTAAAACTATATCTTGCGCTTGTGAGTCCTCACTTGGATTACGCAGTTCAATTCTGGTGACCGCATTACAGAACGGATATAGAATCCTTGGAAAGAATTCAGAGGAGAATGACAAAGCTAATCCCAGGCATTAGGAACCTTGAGTACAGACACAGGTTAAAGCATCTTAATTTGCACTCCCTCGAGAGACGTAGAGTGAGGGGCAATATGATAGAGGTGTATAAATGGAAGTCAGGGCTAAACAAAGGTGATGTTACAAAGGTACTCAGACTATTCAGGAGTGATTTCGTAACAATAGTTTTAGATTAGACAAATTTAGATTTAGGCGCACTGGGACAGTAACCCAACACAAATACAAAAAGCTCCCATGGAAACTCTGAACTAAATGACCATATATATTCTTAGGTATAGGTCACTCACAATTATATTAATATATGAGAAAATATTTTGTGAGAGTTGGACCAGTGTTAATGATACAAAAAATAAATATGATTATTCCTTATCTTACATATTTACATGTATTATGTACAAAAACACTCCTATCCAAGAATACTTAGGGCCAATACTTGTACGACCTGGGTAAATACCATTACAAGAAAGAATACAAAAATTATTTAACACTAACACAAACACTTAGGGCAACTCTAAGGGCAAAATCCTATATTAACCTGGCAAATACAAGTCTTAACCGCATACACAGCAGCAACCAGAATCCCCACATACATAGGATCCCCTGAACGCCCCCCCCCCCCTCCGGTGCACCTCAGATAGAAGCAAGGAGGCAGTGGAAGGAAAAACCTGAACCTGTCTAGCCGTTCCCCGTCTCCCGGCGTAAACATCAAAAACAAAAGAACATCGATATCCACAGCGTTCCCAACACGTACCCCTATAATCATTAATACCATCCTAAATATATCATCATACTTTATCCCCCAATATAAGAGTGCATAAAACAATGAAATAATACACAGATCAAGTTATGAAATAATAAAAGAATATTTACAATAATATAAAGAAAACATTAAGTCATGTAACTTATATTAATGACAGAAATAGCCCAATGAAAATAACCTTAATCCAAGTGCCGAATGGGGTCCCATCAAAGCTGTCATCACAAAACCTACAACGAGACCCGAAGCCAGATCAAAAGAAAACACCAAGATTTGTTTGACAAAAACGACCTGGAAATCGAAGTACTCGTCAATAGTAAACATGCTGCTCTCACTGACGGGCAGAACAAACTTAAGTCTTGGACCAAAGCGGAGAAGAAAGCGAGGTCCAGCACGAACTTGGCAAACTAACGAACGATTGGTGGAAAATATAGCATGTGAAATGCAAAAAAAAATGCAGATTAACACAAGATGCGTGAATTTTTTAAATCTGCTATAACAATATATGGCCCAACTACTTATGGCATGGCCTCCTTCCTCTCTCATCCGACGGTAAATCCCTAATTAAAAACAAAGAAGGCATCCGTCAGCACTAGAAAGAGCACTACCATTCGCTGCTCAACCGAAACACCCGTGTGGATGTCTTAACTATTTTGCAGGCTCCTCAGCACCCAGTGCTAACCCACCTCTATCCTTCATCCCTGGATGAGGTAGCTACTGTCATCAAGCAGATGGAAAATAACAAAGCCATAGAGCCTGATGGAATCCCCGCCGAGGTGTAAAAAGGATAAGAGCCTCTGCTTACCAGCTGTCTTCACTCTCTCTTGGAAAATACCTTTATATGGGAGAAGGGGGAAATCCCCCAAGTTCTTAAAGACGCCTCGATCGTCAATATTTATAAGAACAAGGGAGACCGGTCAGAGTGTGGTAACTACCGCGGGATCTCACTGCTGTTCGTAGCTGGTAAGATTACAGCCCGAGTCTCCCTAAACAGACTACTTCCTGAGGCGGAAAACATCTTCCCAGAATCTCAATGTGGCTTTAGACCATCAAGTGGCACCACTGACATGATCTTTACTGCCCGCCAAATATAGAAAAAAGTACAGAGAACATGGTCGTGACTTGTATACAACCTCCATTGACCTTAATAAGGCCTCCGATTTGGTCAACAGGGAAGCCGTCTGGCAGACCCTCAGTCGTTTTGGCTGCTCACCAAAATTCATTGTCATCGTGAGGTAACTTAACGATGGCATGAACGGCAGTGTCCTACACAATGGCATCCAGTCTGAGTTCTTCTTCATTGAAACCGGGGTTAAACAAGGGTGTGTACTGGCACCAGCTATCTTTTCTATTTTCTTGGCTGCCTTCCCTACTTGTGCCAGTGCCAGTTTAGCCGGCAGTATGGACATCCAGTACCGGATGAAGGGATTTTTCAATAAAAGACGTGTATCGAGCAGTAGTCCTCCCCACCCTGTTGTATGGCAGCGAGACATGGGTCACATACCGGAGACACCTTAAGGCACTTGAAAACTTTCACTATCGTAGTCTACGTTCCATCCTCTGAGTTCGCTGGGAAAACAAGAGAACAAATGCCAGTATGCTTAAAAACAACAACTGTAGGAGCATCGAGGCTACCATTATCCATGAAAAACTTCGTTGAACTGGCCATGTTACCCTCATGGACGACAGTAGACTGCCAAAGCAGCTACTTTACAGTCACCTAACGAATTGCAAGCGTAATGCTGGCGGACAAACAACGGAAATGGTATCATGATAGTCTTAAGACAAACCTGAAAAAAATGTCAAATCGACCCCCTCATCTGGGAGACGATTTCTCCACACCGTAACGTTTGGAGAGGCACCACACGAGAAGGTGTCAATACTTTTGAGTTAGCCCAACTGCATAACGAGGCAGACAAGTACCAGCGTCGGAAAGACGTTACTGCAACCCCTCCCGCACTAGATGAAGCACTCCACATGTTCAGCGTATCGGCCTCTCGAGCCAGCTCAGAGCTCACCAACGAAGGTATGATCCTTAATAAGTCACATCATTCTATCATAGATGGATGATCGTCATACTCGATTCCAAGTGACTGCAAAGTAGTAGTAATAGTAGTAGTAGTGTCTGTGGTACCGTCTTAAATAATACTAATGATGCTAGTACACGTGTCTTTGTCTTCCTCTTATAGCTTTTATGTAATTATATAGGTCTGTGGTGTAGAGGATTGTTGGTTCTAGAAGCACATTGAAGGACACTGAGTGAAGAGATGATATGGACTGTACCAGAATAATTGTATTCACCGTCTCTTAGTGTTTGTGACACCACTTGAGTATGTTGAGTGACACCACTGGTCTACAAAATTATGATCTCTTATATTCTCATTTAATTGTATATAGAGACTGTTAGGAGGTAACCACTGTTCAGACTTCACAGAAGCGTATGAGTTTAAAGCACCAGCAGTATCTTATGACTGATTTAACCCCCCGCCACTGTGGAGGCGTTGGAGTTCGTAACTTAACCAATCCCCCTTGAGTACAAGCAACTTGCACCAAGGATCCTGTGATGTGTGCTGGCTGTATGTAATGTCTAATTGATAAATAATATTGAAACATGAAATCGAATGTAGTGTCCAGTATATAACATTAAAACATGCATATCCACACTGTCTAGACCAGGGATGCCCAATCAGTGATATGCAGGCCGAATCTGGCCCGCAAAACAATTTCTATACGACCCCCTTCCATAAATGAAGCAGGAACGTGCGATATACGATTTTGTTTTAATATGTTTAACTTTAAGCATTAATTTCTTGTAATATTATACCGTCTTTGTTTGATTCAAATACCTAATTATATAGTGCTATAAAGTATCCGATATTTGCTTCAACTGACACCATTCGCACAGTTGTTTGGCCCCAAGTACTGCTAGACATAGTTTGACCTCTTGCAGAATAGGTTGAGCACCACTAGTCTAATCTAACTGATTGGTACAAAGATAATTGTCTCCAAAACACTGGCTTAAAATTAGACAAACTGAAAAAATAATGGATATAATATCACTCGGGTGAATATACAAATAAAAAAGCTGCATACATTAAGAGAGAGAGAGAGAAAATAACTGCCTACTCATACTTGTACAGAACTGCGATCCTTTTTACGGACCTTTGGATAATTTTTACAGACCTTGAGATCCTTTTTACAGACCTTTGGATAATTTTTACAGACCTTTGGATAATTTTTACAGGCCTTGGGATCCTTTTTACAGACCTTGGGATTCTTCAGCAGACCTAGGGAATATTTCAACATACTTTTGTGATCCTCTTACAGACCCTGGGATCCTTTTTACAGACCTTGGGATTCTTCAGCACACATAGGGAATCTTTCAACAGACCTAGGGAATCCTTCAACACATCTTTGGATCATTTTACAGACCTTGAGATCCTTTAACAGACTTAAGGATTCTTTTAATATACCTTGGGAATCCTTCAACATGCCTTGGGAATCCTTTTACAGACCTTGGGATCCGTTTTACAGACCTTGGGATTCTTCAGCAGACCTAGGGAATCTTTCAACAGACCTTGGGAATCCTTCAACATATCTTGGGAATCCTTCAACATACCTTGGGAATCCTTCAACATACCTTGGGAATCCTTTTGCAGACCTTGGGATCCTTTCACAGATTTGGGATCCTTCCTTACTCATGTCTCCACCAACAGGTTTAGGAATACTTCAACCATCCGGCCATTTTGACTTCTACCCCAATGGAGGTGTGAGAATGCCTGGGTGTGGCGCCCACTTTGTTGATGCGGTGGCCAAGGAACAGGGCAACATTCCTTACGGTAAGGTCATCACTAGTATGATAAGGTTATCACTAGTATGATAAGGTCATCACTAGTATGATAAGGTCATCACTAAAATGTTAAGGTCATCACTTGTATGTTAAGTCATTACTAGTATGTTTAAGTCATCACTAATATGTTAATTCCTCACTGTTATGTTAAGTCATAACTAGAATGTTAAGTCATCAATAGTATGCAAAGGTCATCACTAAAATGCCAAGGTTATCACTAGTATGTTAAGTCATCACGAGTATGAAAAGTCATCACTTGTACGTAAAGTCATCACTAGTATGTAAAGTTATCAATACAATAGTATGTAAGGTCATCATTAAATGTCAAGGTCATCACTTGTATGTTGAGTCATCAATAGAATGTTAAATCATCACTGGTATGTTAAGTCATCACTAGTATGTAAAATCATCACTAGTATATAAAGTTATCACTACAATAATTTGTAAAGTCATCACTCGTATGCTAAGGTCATCATCAAAATGACATGGTCATCTCTAGTATGTTAAAGTCATCACTAAAATTTCAATGTCATTATTAGTATGTTAAGTCACCACTAGTATGTTAAGTCATCAATCATCACTAGTATTTTAAGTCATTAAGCGTATGCTAAGATCATCACTAAACTGTCAAGGTCGTCTCTAGTATGTTAAGTCATCACGAGTATGCTTAAGTCATCACTAGCATATCAAGGTCATCAGTAGTATGTTAAGTCATCATTGGTATGTTAAGTTATCACTAGTGTGTTAAATCATCACTTGTATGTTAAGTCATCATTAGTATGTTAAGTCATCACTAGTGTGCTAAGTCAACAATAGTATGTTAAGTCACAACTAGTATGGTAAGTCATCACTGGTATGTAAGTCATCACCAGTATGTTGAGTCATCACTCGTATGTTGAGTCATCACTTGTATGTAAGTAATCACTAGTGTGTTAAGTCATTACTAGTATGTTGAGTCATCACTAGTATTCTAAGATCATCACTAAAATGTTAAGGTCATCACTAGTATCTTAAGTTATCACTAGTATGTTAATTCATCATTAGTATGTTAACTCATCACCAGTATGTCAAGGTCAATACTAGTATATTGAGTCATTACTAGTATTCTAAGATCATCACTAAAATGTTAAGGTCATCACTAGTATCTTAAGTTATCACTAGTATGTTAATCCATCATTAGTATGTTAACTCATCACTCGTATGTCAAGGTCAATACTAGTATGTTGAGTCATCACAAGTATGTTAAGTCATCACTAGAATGTTGAGCCATCACTGGTATGTTAAGTTATCACCAGTATGTTAAGTCACCACTAGTGTGTTAAGTCACCACTAGTATGTTGAGTCATCACTAGTATGTCAAAGTCATCACTAAAATGTCAGTGTCATCATTATTATGTCAAGTCATCACTAGTATGTTGAGTCATCACCAGTATGTTTAGTCATCACTAGTATGTCAAAGTCATCCCTAAAATGTCAATGTCATCATTATTATGTTAAATCATCACTAAGAACATAAGAACAAAAGAATTGTGGAAACTGCAGCGGGCCTATTGGCCCATACTGGGCAGTACCGTTTACACCCAACCCCTATTGCTCATATAAGCATCCAACATATGTTTGAAGCTATTCAGCGTGTTCGAGTTAATGATGATATTTGGTAACTTGTTACATTCATCCACTACTCTGTTTCCAAACCAGTGTTTACCTATTTCCCGCCTAAATCTAAATTTGTCTAACTTAAAACCATTGTTATGAGTTCGCTCCTGGTTGGATAGTTTGAGTACCTTTGTAATGTCCCGTGTGTTTAGCCCTGACTTCCATTTATACACCTCTATCAGGTCGCCCCTCGCTCTACGTCTCTCGAGGGAATGCAAATTAAGATGCTTTAACCTGTCTCTATACTCAAGGTTCCTAATGCCCGGGATTAGTCTTGTCATTCTCCTCTGAATTCCTTCCAAGGATTCTATATCCATTCTGTAATACGGTGACCAGAACTGAACTGCGTAATCCAGGTGTGGTCTCACAAGCGCAAGATACAGTTTTAGGATGACCTCGCTAGTCTTGAAATTAACACTCCTTTGTATGAACCCAAGTACTTTACTAGCCTTGTTATGAGCAAAAACACATTGTTTACTTGGCTTAAGATTCCTACTTATCATTACTCCTAAATCTCTCTTGCGCAGTCGGATTTCTCAATGGCATTGTTGTTCATCTGGTAACTGGTTTCCCTGTTTACATCTCCTATACTGAGTACTTTACATTTGTCCACGTTGAACTTCATCTGCCATTTTTCAGACCATTCGAAAAATTTGTTTAGATCTTCCTGTAGTTTTACGGAGTCCTCGTCAGATTTAATAACATGTCCTATTTTAGTGTCATCAGCAAATTTACTTATGTTGCTGTCTATGCCGATATCTATTTCGTTTATGTATATAATAAATAATAATGGTCAAAGTACTGAGCCTTGGGGAACTCCACTACTGACGTTGCTCCAATGGGATTTAGTGCCGTTAATGCTCACTCGCTGTTTCCTGTCCTGTAACCATGCCCTAATCCATTTAAGGGTATTACCTTTGATGCCATGTGCTTCTACCTTTCTAAGTAATCTTTCGTGGGGGACTCTGTCGAAGGCTTTGCTAAAGTCGAGATAAACCACATCATAATTGTGCCCTCGTCCACCGATTCGAAAACTGACGAAAAGAATGTTAATAGATTAGTTAGACATGAAAGTCTGCTTGTGAAGCCATGCTGGGAATCATTGATCAATTGGTGCTTCTTTAGGTGATTTCGAATAGAATTTGAAATGAGTGCTTTCAGTAATTTGCCTACTATTGATGTTAGACTGATTGGGCGGTAGTTAGAGGATAATGATCTATCCCCCTTCTTGAAATCGGTATTACATTCGCTGTCCTCCAGGATTCTGGTACAACACCTGTTTTTAAGGACATGTTAAACAACTTTGCTAAAGGCATACTAAGCTCTTCCTTACATTCCTTTAATACTCTGGCAAATATCTCATCGGGACCAGGCGACTTATTAGGCTTTAGTTTGTCTATTTGCTTACTAACATCGTTACTAGTCACTACTATCTCGCTTAATTTGTTTTCTTCACTATCCCTGAATAGAGTCGGTGCCTCGGGTATCATGTTTAAATTTTCGGTGGTGAAAACTGTTGAAAAATATTTATTCATATTATTGTTCACTTCTCCGTCGTTATCAGTTAGCTCGCCGGTTTCTGGCCATATTGGTCCAATCTTTTCTCGTGTTTTAGTTTGATACATTTGGTAGAATCCTTTGGGGTTTGTCTTCGCCTCCCTTGCTATCCTTACCTCATTATTCCTCTTGGCTTTCCTTATCTCGGTTTTAACCCTACTCGCCAATACCCTATAATAATCCCGGAGGTAAATTTCGCCACGATTTATCCTTCTACCTATAGCCTTCCTTTGGCCAATGATGTTCTTTAAATAATTATTTATCCATTTAGGGTCACTGTTGTCTGATCTGAGTTTTTTGTATGGTATGTTCTGCCTTTGTGCATTAAGTAATTCATTATTTAAATTGCTGTGGAACTCGGCAATCTCAGATCTCGTTATCAGGCCAGTCTCAACCGTCAGGTCTCCTGGTACGGTGAGGTCGCCCTCTGTGGGTGCATTGAGTGAGGTCACCTCATGTGAGGTCGTGTAGCTCACCCCCAAGAGCGACACCCCCTCCCTCAGCTGCCTCTTCAAACTGTCAAAGTTTGCCCTTCTGAAATCTGGTACTTTAGTGGAATTTTCCTTACGTCTGCCATGAAAATCTAACTGGAATCTAATTTTTTTGTGATAGCTGTTTGCTAGCTCGTTCCCTTCCTCGCCATTGCTAATGAGGTTTTCTCTGTTCGACAGAACTAAATCGAGTAGATTATTACCCCGGTTGGGTTCGGTTATATGATGACTTTGGAAACAGTCCTGGATCGTTTCGAGAAAATCCTCTGATTCTGAGTTACCCGTAAGGTCAGTCCGAACTATTTGGCCAAGGTTAAAGTCGCCTACTATACAGACTTTGTTGTGTATGGAAGCCCTGTGCATTTCATCGCAGATAAGTCGCTCATTTACTTTATTAAGATTGTGAGATCTATATATTACTCCTGTGATTAATTTTTCCCTACCGTCGATTAATTCTATCCAAATTTATTCTGTATTCCGTTCACTTTTTATTTCCTTATTTATTTCACACTTCAGATTATCCCTGACAGAGATTGGTACTCTGCCTCCTTTCCTGGTCTGCCTATCTGCATGGAACAATTTGTAACCCGCAATTTGGTATTCGACCGGTAACTCACGTGAGTCTAGGTTGATCCATGTTTCAGTGAATGCTATTATATCGATTTTTTCGGTACATACCAAGGCCCTAATATCATCCATTTTGTTTCTCATACTTCTACTGTTCGCGTAGTAGACATTTAAGTTAGTCATGTTCTGAGTCCTCCCTTTACCGCGTTTAGGTTTAAACTCCCTGTCTAATTTAGTTTTGTCATCATTCCTAACACTCTTTCCCTGTAATCTTTTACTTTGTTTACCCCCTCCCACTGCAGTCTCCTCCACCCCCGTGCCCATATGTTCCCCTAGCAGTTTAAAGACATCTATATCTTTTGAACTGCCCCCTCTAGAGACCCAGCCAGGGTTGCCACCTCATCCCGAGACAGGTGTACCCCATCCCTAGCATAAAGGTCCCTTCTGCCGTAGAAGTTGTCCCAGTTGTCAATGACTGGGACTGATATTGACTTGCAATATCCGTCAAGACGGCCGTTGACACCAACTGCCCTTGACAACCATTCACTGCCAACTCTCCTTCTAGGCAGGACACCACATATGATAGGGATCCCTCCCTTAGTCCTAATACGATCTACAGCTGTCTTGAACTTATCAAGAAGCTCTTCATCCTACACCGGCCAATATCATTGCCTCCTGCACTGAGGCAGATAACACTGGGGAACAAAATTAAACTTTTTGTCAGTTGCATACATTTTGAGACCTGTTTCTGGGTAAATTGAGGTCACTGATTTCAAATATGGCACCGGTTTTTTTCTATCGGGTCTAGTTTTGTTGCGGTGAGTTACCTACCATTTACTACTATATATAGTTAGACTACCATATACTACTGCTAAAAATCTAAACCAGCACACAGAGAGGAATTACCTAACACGTAGAATTAATTTTTAATTACTTTTATTTACCTTGACAAGCATATTTTGGATTCATCAGCTGCTTTTGTGAACTATGCCAGATTTATTCAGGCACAAACTTGCGTTTAATGGACTGTCTTGAATATCGCCTCTCAGTGCAGTCTCGCTGAATGCTCCAGCAATAGTCCGCCATCATGTGAATGTCCCAGCGACCATGATACCTGTCTTCCATGACTTTGATATCCTGGTGAAAGCGTTCACCTTGCTCATCACTCACGTCCCCCAAGTTTGCCGGAAACAGTTCAAGATGACTGTTCAGGAAATGCATCTTAATGCTCATGTTGCAACCTAACACATGGAAACTTTCCATCAAAGATTCAACGAGCTTTTTATAGTCCTCTGATTTCCTGTTTCCAAGAAAGTTCCTTACAACAGAAACGAATGCTCCCCATGCATTTCTCTCAACATCAGTCATGGATTGAGTGAAGGCTTGGTCTTTAATCAGCGTCCTAATTTGAGGGCCGTCGAAAATACCTGCTTTGAGTTTTTCTAGCGTTAAACCAGGGAACACTTCACACAGATACTTAAAACAGTCACTGTCAGTATCGAGCGCCTTGACAAACTGTTTCATAAGGCCCAGCTTGATGTGAAGGGGCGGGAAAAAAATTTTTTCACGTTCCACTAGGGGTTCATAAATGATGTTCTTTTCCCCAACATTGAGGCTTTCCCTAACTGGCCATTCCTTCTGAATCCAGTGTCTGTCTTTGGCTCTGCTGTCCCAGAGGCAGATAAAGCAAGGAAATTTTGTATACCCACCTTGCTGTCCTAGCAAAAAATTGACCATTTTTAGATCAACACAGATGATCCATTTGTGTTCTTCATATTTGAGTAGCTCCAAAACCGTTTTGATGTGTTCATATTTTTCTTTCAGGTGTACTGAGTGTCCTATGGATATTGAGCCAAAGATGTTGCCTATATGTAATAAAACACACTTCAGACTCCGCTTAGAGCTATCTATAAAGAGGCGCCACTCTTTCGGATCATAACCTGGAGCTCCCATCGCGGTGACTAATCCAGAAATATCACAACAGTAGACGAAGTCAAATTTAGAATCAAAGAACTGTAAGAGGTTCTTTTCTCTGTTGCGAAAGAATGTTACCTTTGTGTCTATTTTCAGCAAGTTTTTATCTTTTAACCTTGAAGCCAACAATTCTGACAGCTTTTTAGACAGACCCAGATCTCGAACTAAGTCATTGAGTTCTGCTTGGCTAAATGTTTGCGGTTCTGTTGATATGCCTGCAAAATCTGAGTCACTATTTCTGTTAGTTGACTCCTCTGTGACCTCAGTGTCATATTCACTGTCAGATTCAACGGAAGCAAGTTGAGTGAAGATAGGCTTTGGAACATCATCTGAATGGGGCACAGGCCTGATTGCTGAATCTAGACCTGATCTGCACAAACGAATGCCATTTTCAGAATCTGTGACCTCAAATCTACCAGAATCAAGTGTCAGAACTCATGCAACCGAAAGTGTGTTCCCCAGTGTAATGGGTTTGTTCCCATTACCAGACAAGATATTGTCCATGCTGTCAACTATATCCCCCACCCCAGCCCCTGGCAAACACACCCTCATCCTATGATAAGTATGATAAGTCAACACAAGTATGGTAAGTCATCACTAGTATGTTAAGTCATCACTAGTATGTTAAGTCATCACTGGTATGTTAAGTCATCACTAGTATGTTGAGCCATAACTTGTAGATTCAGAAATCACTAGTATGTTAAGTCACCACTAGTATGTTGAGTCATCACTAGTATGTCAAAGTCATCACCAAAATGTCGATGTCATCATTATTATGTTAAGTCATCACTAGTATGATAAGTCACCACTAGTATGTTAAGTCATCACTTGTATGTCAAGTCACCACTAATATGTGAAGTCATCACTAGTATGTTGAGTCATCACTAGTATGTTGAGTCGTCACTAGAATGTTGAGTCATCACTAGTAAGTTAAAGTCATAACTAAAATGTCAATGTCATCATTATTATACTCAGCCATCACTAGTATTGTAAGTCATCAATAAGTATGTTAAGGTCACCACTAGTGAGTTAAGTCATCACTAGTATGATAAGTCACCACTAGTATGTTAAGTCATCACTTGTACGTTAAGTCACCAATAGTATGTTAAGTCATCACTAGTACGTTGAGCCATACTAGTATGTTAAGTCATCACTAGTATGTTAAGTCATCACCAGTATGTTAAGGTCATCACTAGTGTGCTAAGGTATCACTCGTATGATAAGTCACCACTAGTATGTTAATTCATCACTAGTATGTTGAGTCATCACTAGTAAGTTGAGTCACCTCTCGTATGTTGAGTCATCACTAGTATGTCAAAGTCATCACTAAAATGTCAATGTCATCATTATTATGTTAAGACACCACTAGTATGTTGAGTCATCACTAGTATGGTAACTCATCACTGGTATGTGAAGTCATCAGTCATCACCAGTATTTTAAGTCATCAATAAGTATGTTAAGTCATCACCAGTATGTTAAGATCGTCACTAGTGTGTTAAGTCATCACTAGTATGTTAAGTCATCACTGGTTTGTTGAGTCATTACTAATATGCTGAGTCATCACTAGTATGTTGAGTCATCACTAGCATGTAAAAGTCATCACAAAAATGTCAATGTCAACATTATTATATTAAATCACTGCTCTTACGTTAAGTCATCATTCATCACTAGTATTTTAAGTCACCAATAAATATGTTAATTCACCACTAGTATGTGAAGTCATCACTAGTATGTTAAGTCATTACAGTATTCGTATGGAGCCATCACTAGTATGCTATGGTCACTCTAATGATGGCAACGTGTATTTGTTCTTTTAAAGTCTTTTCGAAAATGAAGTAAAAAGGATCGATTTTCAGTAAGCAATCAAGAGATCCTCTTAATTCTTTTGAGAGCATTATCTGTTTTCAGAAATATATTTAATATCCTAAAAATGACTTTTTTATCAAATCCTTGTCAACCTTACAGTAATAAAGAGATTCAAAAGGTGTCTTCAAAACCTTAAAAGTCATTCATCCGTTACAATTGCAGGAACCTCACATGTGCAGGAGTAAGTGTTAGTGCTTTTACATTATTTTTTCATAATTTTATGGAAATTTTCCAGTAAATATATATATATATATATATATATATATATATATATATATATATATATTTTTTTTTTTTTTTTTTTTTTTTTTCCAAATGTGAATCAACCTACAGCAAGAGGTAGTGAAAAAATTATTTTCGTGTTTATCACACACGTACCAAGCTCTTTAATATAATCATACTAAAACTGATCCTATCTTCTTCCAGGTCTCCGTCGCTTCATCGGATGCAACCACATCCGCTCTTATGAATACTTCACAGAATCGATCAACAGCGAGTGCCCCTTCCTGTCGATAGAATGTGGGTCGTGGGAGGCGTACTGGAAGGGTCTGTGCTGGGAGTGTGGGGACGACTGGTCGAGGTGCGCCAGGATGGGTGCTCATACTGACTCATATCTCAACTACTCCTTACCTGATGTGCCACTCAAGAAGATGTATCTCATTACTGGCCCTGACAGCCCTTTCTGTAGTAAGTTTATTAGCGAGAGAGACACACACACACACACACATAAGTATCAACTGACAAAAACCATTCCTTCTACTGTTTCATATACAGTAGTTAATTCTCCTTTCAGGCTCTTTTAATTTCCCTGAGGCTCACTAACTTATGTTTTCACTCTGCGTCTCTGTGTGTGTCCGTGAAGGAGTCGTTAATGAGTATATAGCAGAGATGCTATATAAAGTGACCCTTTCAATAAGTAAATAATGTTGGAATATAAAAAGTGATTAACGTTAAGGTAAGCAAAGTGCATGAGTGTTTGGAAAACAATCATGTGGCAATGGACTTTTATCTGATCTTAAATCGTTTTTCTCATTTTTTTTTCTAATCTTTAATTGTTATACATTGTAATTTCAAGATCGTTTTCAGATTGATTTACAATCTTTCTAATATCTCGTCATGTCTCTTTGTTCACAAAATATATTTAAAAAAAATTAAATCGATGTTTTCTACTGCTTGCACTAATTATATTTATTGATGCTCTGAAGTTTCCAGACTCTGATGTCCATATATTACCTAATACCAGATAACATATTTTAGTTTCCATTCCCGCCATTATCAACACGAACACAGATAAGCCTTACTCACCCTAATAACTCCTTACATAATCTTACTTTAATCTATATTCCTCAATGCCACTTTTATACCCAGCCATCACGATACATACCCTAACATCAATTATAAAACCTAACATCACATACCTTAACATCGCTATTTATACCCGAATATCACTTCATACTCTAATATCACTTTACATACCCTATCATCACTTTACATACCCTATCATCACTTTCCTTACCCTGACATCACTTTACACACCATAACATCACCTTACATACCCTGACATCACTTTCCATATCATAATATCACCTTACATATCCTGACATCACTTTACATACCCTGACATCACTTTACATACCTTAACATCACTTTAAATACCCTAACATCACTTTACATACCCTAACATCACCTTACATATCCTGACATCACTTTCCATATCATAATATCACCTTACATATCCTGACATCACTTTACATACCCTGACATCACTTTACACACCATAACATCACCTTACATACCCTGACATCAAATTACATACCCTAACATCATCTTACATACCCTAACATCACTTTACATACCCTAACATCACCTTACACACCCTAACATCACTTTCCATATCATAATATCACCTTACATATCCTGACATCACTTTACATACCCTGACATCACTTTACATACCCTAACATCACTTTACATACCATAACATCACCTTACATACCATAACATCACCTTACATACCCTGACATCACTTTACATACCCTAACATCACTTTACATACCATAACATCACCTTACATACCATAACATCACCTTACATACCATAACATCACCTTACATACCATAACATCACCTTACATACCCTAACATCACCTTACATACCCTAACATCACTTTCCATATCATAATATCACCTTACATATCCTGACATCACTTTACATACCCTGACATCACTTTACATACCCTAACATCACTTTACATACCATAACATCACCTTACATACCATAACATCACCTTACATACCCTGACATCACTTTACATACCCTAACATCACTTTACATACCATAACATCACCTTACATATCCTGACATCACTTTACATACCCTGACATCACTTTACATACCTTAACATCACTTTACATACCCTAACATCACCTTACATACCCTAACATCACTTTACTCTAATGTCACATTGCACAACCTCACTGCACTGTCAAAAGTTTCCATCCTTTAACATATTCTAGCAATACTATATTCATTTAAAATTAATTGACAGATTTTAATTATTACCTGTTTATTTTATTCAAACCTCACTTTACATATTTTTATACTACATTATTTTAGTCAAATATCACTGTACCTATTCAAACACCACTTAATTTTACTTGAACATCACCTTACATATTATAACACCAAATTACTTATTTTAATATCACTTCACTCTACATGCTATTACATCACATTATTATTTTGTTCACCCTAACACCACTTTAGATAACATTTCTGTATATATTTAACACCACTTTACTAAGCATGATTCGACTGTATTACCCTATTACACTTTGCATTCCTTAGCATGAATCACTTTTTATATCCCAACATTATTTACTAATTGCAACGTCTGTGACAGCTGTTTTGGTATCACACTAATTGTTTTAATTAAGTTCTGGAACTCTTTAAGTGGCTGGTTTGATGGAAACACTTCTTGATGTTTTTCCTTTATTTTCGAAGCAGCTATATACATTGAATTAGTCTTAGAATAAATTATGAATTCTCTCCTGGGAAGTGATGTGAATAACACTTTGAGATAACACTTGAGTTAAGTGTCTGACTGCTTTGTCCAAGTGGTAGTAGTCAACTGCCTTCTCTGGGCATGAGAGAGTCGTGAGAGAGCGAGCCGTTTGTTTGATTAATCAGCTGACCTGCACTCGACCTTTGACAGTAGCAGGCCAAGTATCTGTCGGGGGCACTGGTGGGTAGAACGGTACCGCTCTTGCCTCGCAAGCGAGATGTCACGGGTTCGATTCCCGGGCTGGTGGAAAATTGTTCAGACACACTTCCCAGCCTCCCTTGGTCCCTGTTCACCTAGCAGCAAAGTAGGTACCAGCTGTAAATCGAAAGTTGCGAATTCGTATTCAGGAACAAGTTGTTGGAGCTTCCAATAACTTGCTTAGACATAAACCATTGACTCTTCAGGCTTCTACGCCCTTGACTCTTCAGGCTTCTACGCCCTTAACTCATGAGACATAAGGCAAACATGAACATAGCATGCTTCCCTGTTGGGCGCTGTAAACGCTTCTGCGCTTCACCTTACACAGGATGTAGGGGGGATGCCCAATAAATAAAAAAAAAGTATCTGTCGTGAATAGCATGTTGACTCACATGGTGAATAACTTGGTGTTATTCATTTGGGTGAATTTTTATATAAAGCGAAGGTGCTGTTACACGTCACTTTTCATGACATCTCTCTAATTCTCCTAATCTCACTTTCCAATCTTAATGTTTCTGCACATACTTAAAAATTACTTTAAATATTCCAGTATCATCTTACTTATCGTAACATAACCTTACCCTACTCCTCTACAGTATGTATGTTTTAGCTGTGATATGATATGAAACTGTCTCACTTGTAAACACTTGCCTGAATGAGTGTAGGTTAGTCGCTGGTACCTTTGATGCAGCTGAGTGAGATATCAGCAGTGGTGGGCACAGCTAAACGAAAAGTTAGCTTCTCTAACCACTAATCTGCTAACTAAAAAGTTAACTTCGCTAACGCTAAACCACTAAACAGCTAAAAAAAATAGCGGAAGCTAACGCTAACAGCTAACTTTTATTATATGAATTTAGCTTCGGTTTTTTTTTTTGGCTCTAAAACCCTTAAAAACAGACCTAGAGAGCTGACATTTTCATATGTTGTCTTGTAGCTTAGACATAGGGCTTTCCAAAAAGGTATAGCATGCCAAGATCAGATGATGATCAAGGTGTACACAAATAATTAAATGAACAAATGAAATTAAACATTAGTTTACATTCAAGTTTCAACATACACTTTATAATCTTTATTTACTGTACGAAAAGACAGAGAGTATTAAACGAATCCAAAAACTATAGTACTGTATAGCATAGGTAGCAAATAGCATCATGCCAAGATCAGATGATGATCAACTTATTAAGGTGTTCACTGTACACAATTTCACAAATAATTAATTTGCATTCTCATACAACCTATCGGCCTCATTCATTATTCATGCAAATATGCGATACCAACCACATACACATTATACCAGTGCATTTTTATGTAACTTATTGTTGGTCTTAGTCATGTAAATAAACAGAAAACTCTAAACTTTAATGAAAAGTAAGTTTTTAGACAATTTTGTTTGGCGCACACCTTGGATGGCATCCTGGTTATGAACTTATGCAGTACTTAGCATTACCAAATATATTGACACAAAAACTCATAATTAAATTAACAAATAAATGAGAAATGAAATTATACATTAGTTCACAACTACATTCTATGATTCTTTCAACATACACTGACAGCCTTTATTTACTGTAAAAAAGTATTTAACTTTAATAATAGAAAAATTCCATTCGCTCAGCTGCGGCGTCGACAAATCATGTCTTGTCACGTTTACACGTACTAGCACGCAGTCAGCCAAGGTGACTGACAGGCTGTTGGAGACACGCGTCGCGGCATCACACGCTTACAACAAACAGGAACAAACATGTATAAATTTTGTTAGCGGACTTAAAGTTAGCGTAACTAAATTTAGCGGAAGCTAATTGGTCCGCTAATGGTTTCCAAAGTTAGAGAAAACGCTAATCCGCTAACGAGAAAGTTAGCTTCGCTAATTAGCGGTTAGCGGATTAGAGGAACCGTGCCCACCACTGGATATCAGGTAATCTCACGGCATGTCACCTTTGATACAGTCGTAGATTGGTTGATAGTTGAAATCGTCACAGCTGTCCTGGGTTGTACTCTTAGGTTGTAAGTCAAACAAGACACACAGGTAATGTTCTCTTCACTCGTTGTTCCTTGGTTTAATGTAAACACAAGTGATGATTGGTGGTTACAAGTGTTCCCTGAAGAATGCAGTGATGGGTAGGGAAACACCGTGTAACACTGAAGTCCGTTTATTATGGATGAGAGAAATACAAGTGGTGACTCGCGTGTGCCATGCACGGCTCACACAGTCAGACTGAGGCTGCCTTGCCATATGGCAGCCTCGGGGCAATGTTGCCACATAACGTGCAGTGTTGCCACGTGATAATATATATAAATGCTACTCGGCACAGTAGCTTATATACAGGGTTGCTACTCGGCACAGTAGCTTATATACATAACCTACAATGATTTTCTAGTTATATTGGATAGTCATGTCTGTACCTTTCGTGTAATTCACATCTTCAGGGATGAGTACAGACTAAGGAGAAGTACATAACGGGTTATTCTCGTGTGACCGACACCCACAGAGAAACGGTGGGCACTGCGGGCAAGACGAGTGTTACGAGCTCACGGCCTTGCCGGCGGTGCAAAGGATGCCAAATCCACCGAACATTGCCCGTTAAAATACCTGTAAAAGAGAGAGTGAAGCAACATTGCGGCAAAGAGAAAGGGAAGAGAGATTGTCGACAAAAGGAGGAGAGTTAATAAGACGGAGTGCCTTTGATTCCACCCTATCTAATAGTTGGACAGAAGACGAGCCACCCCAGATATGAGAGCAGTACTCCAAGTTAGGACGAATGAATCCCTTATATACTTGGAGCAACTGCTCAGGAGTGAAGTAGCTACGGAATCTGTTCAGCATTCCCAACTTTCGGGAGGCAGCTTTAGCTATACAGTATTAAGGATGTGTGATTTCCAAGACATACTGGAGGAAATGGTGAGACCTAACATATTTATTTCAGAATTTGGCGGGATGGTAGTGCCCTGAAATGTAATTGGTGGGAGAGAGGTACAGCCCGGAGAGCTGGTCTCACGACATGACTTTAGGGTATCGTGCCGGGCTGTGAGCTGGTGAGAACTGGGCTGTACTCTCTCGAGTCCTAGACTAGGTACTTTACATTTGCCCACATTGAATTTCATTTGCCATTTTTCAGATCATTCGGAAAATTTCTTTAGATCTTCTTGTAGTTTTGCAGAGCCTCGTCAGATTTAATTACACACCCTATGTTAGTGTCATCAGCAAATTTACTTGTGTTGCTGTCAGCGCCGGATTTGGTAAAACGCTACTCTCTGATCACTTAAGAGGCATGGGCAATTCCCTTGGAGGTTCACGGCCCTGTTGTGGGTCGTTTGATGTGTGTCCTGGTGGGCTAATTCCCACGATCTTATGTGTGTGACCGGGGAACGTTACCTCTTACACCACTAGTACACTAAAAGCAATTCTAGACTTTGTTATATTTCACACAAGACCTGTTCATCGAGCTTATGGCGCCGTGAACCTCCAAGGGAATTGCCCGTGCCTCCTAAGTGATCAGAGAGTAGCGTTTTACTAAATCCGGCTTCGAAACATGAGGTTCTATATATATATATATATATATATATATATATATATATATATATATATATATATATATATATATATATATATATATATATATATATATATATATATATATATATATATATATATATGCAAGTAAATCACTGTAGGTGATCCAGATCCAGATATATGCTGATAACCACAAGGAAAGAAGAACTCGAGGCTCTATATCCTGATATTGTTACGCCGTCTCTTAATTTACTTTAATATCCAGGTTCTAGGCGTAACCAAACAAAAAAGTGAAGTAAATTAAAAGGGAATAAAAATAAATAAAGTAAACCTTTAAGAATTTAATTTAATTAAATATTAACACAATAAAGAGCCTCGTAGGCTGTCACAACAAATTGATTCACTATCGAAACCTTTAAGACACAAATGATACTAAAAAATCGAAACATCAAAAGAATAAAAATAAAGCATTGGATTACGTTAACAGTGCATAAACATATAAAAACTAACACTGAAATTAACTATCGTGAAAAAACACTGAATTACTTAAATGTAACTAAGCAAGCACTGATGGACACATAAGAGACATGAATAGGTACTCACATAGATATACCACATTGGTGGCGACAGGAACAACGCAGAAAAATAAGTATAAGTAACAGGTGACGGGTGTCACTCAAAACAACGTGAACTGAATGACAAGAGGA
Organism: Homarus americanus; assembly: GCF_018991925.1. Lineage (NCBI taxonomy): Eukaryota > Metazoa > Arthropoda > Malacostraca > Decapoda > Nephropidae > Homarus > Homarus americanus. The sequence goes on from NW_024723541.1 coordinate 5,381,713, forward strand.
CTGGACTCCCTCCGTCTACTGGTCAGCACTATATATAGGGTCAGCTCCTGCCAATGCGACCAGCCGATGAAACATGGGTCGCTTAACGATACAGATGGTCGTTAGAGAAACAAAGAATGCTTGTTACAATACTAAATAAAGAAATAAGATGGGCTTGAACAAATAATAACAGTTAAAACCTTAACAGCACAGGGTAAGGTGACTAGATTATATAATAGTAAATATAACACATCATTACAGGAATAATATGGAACAACATGGAAGCATGTTATATATAAAAAAAAAATACGACACGGTCGTAACAATATGTAGCGGATTTTGAAAACTAAATACTTCCATGTAAATATGAAAAAAATATTACATTACACCGCCATCACTTCACTTCTCTAACACTAAAAATAAATTATTTCAGGGAGTAGAATAAGCACTGTAATGCAGGAGTTGAGGCAGCCGGCATGGAGTTATGGAAATTTAAATGGACACAGGTCACAATCACGGCCCGACTGCTGAGATAATACTACGCCTTCCTATGGGCCTCGGGAGTTGCCAATTAGTTTATCTGATAGAAATTGCTTGCTGCTATGATGCATAATAATTTGATGCAATTCTGTTGAAAATATAATTTTTGACAAGTGTTTTAAAATTTGGTGACTCAATTTGCGTCACCGTGAAGTTAGTCTCATCCTGAATATGACTCGAATCGCGTCATCACGCGCGAGAGGGGCTAGGTTTTTTTTTTTTACGGGGATTAGTCCACCCGGGCACAGGTCACTGACCCACATCGGGGCCTGGGGGCAAATATGTTATAATTCACAGTAAATAAATTTTTTAATAAAAAATAAAAAATTAATAATAAAACAATAAAACATTGATAATAATAATAATAATAACAATAACACTAATACTAATATTAATAATAATAATAATAATAATAATAATAATAATAATAATAATAATAATAATAATAAAAATAATAATAATAATGAAGAACCATAAATACAAACATGAAATGAAAAATCAAGAGTGAGAAACAATAATGTACAGTATATGTATGTTGTGTTGTTAATAGTAAGAGAAACAATTGAAACCCTGCAATTGTGTGTAAATGAGGCAGAAGGTCAAATCAGCAACTTGGGACTTGGTCAAAATTTTTGTGATGCCATATGGCAGCAGGGTCTACCATTAGACAACACATTATGCTTCCAATATCTTCCCAGCGGTAGTACCTCCCTGTTTGATAGCTGCTTACTACCTCCCGCTGCAGTTCCTCCGTTCTCATATATATGTATATATATATATTTCATTAGCCCAATAAAGCACGCGGACTTCTACATACAATCAACACCTCAACCCGCCAGGATTCGAACCCACGGTCCACAAGCCTATGACTGTGACCGGGTAACGCTAACCGCTGGACCACCAGGATACTAAAAGCAGTCCTAGACTTTGTTATATTTCACACAAAGCCTGTTCAACGAGCTTATGGCGCCGTGAACCTCTAATGCGGACCACCCATCCATATATATGGATCCTCGTGTTTCGAAGCCGGATTTGGTAAAATGTTACTCTGACCACCTACGTGATACGGGTTATCAGCATATATATATATATATATATATATATATATATATATATATATATATATATATATATATATATATATATATATATATATATATATATATATATATATATATATATATATGCAAGTAAATCACTGTAGGTGCGCGTGATCCAGGTATATGCTGATAAACACAAGGAAAGAAGAAAACACGAAGTTCCCAAGCGCTTTCGTGTAATTCACATCTTCAGGGGTGAGTACAGACTAAAGAGAAGTACATAGCAAGGTATATATATACAGAGGAGGGTGAGATCAAGTCCACAATGGTCAGGTATTAGGTAATGACCCTACTAATCTTCAAAAAGCACCGCAACGGTCGGTAGTCAGGTCAGAGGGTAAGATGACCCAACCTTCTCACCTGGTTACAAATCTTCTTAAGTACGAAAGTATCCAGTTTGTACATACCATTACTCAAATTCGTGTTGACGGATTCGGTATGTTTAATGAGACTGGATTCTACAATGTTCCCTCTGTCAATTGAATTACAAGGTAATATTGAGGAGGCATTATCCCAGTCAATGCAATGCTTATTAGCCCTCAAATGAACAAACAGAGCATTGGATTCCTGGCCTGTCCTAACACTATATTTATGTTGTTTTAGTCTAGTTACAAGATCTTTACCTGTCTGGCCTAAGTAAAACATATTACATTCCTTGCAAGGAACCTTATAAATGCAGCCACCTGTATTGTTGGGGGGAGTTCTTGATTAGAACATAAGAAAATAAGGAGTCTGCAATAGGCCGGTTGGCCTGTGAATGGCAGCTCCAGTCGAGAGTTACTACCACTTTCTATCACCCATGAATCTATCCAGCCTCCTTTTGAAACTTTCCAGCATTCCAGCACTTACTACAAAGTCGCTAAGCTTGTTCCACTCGTCCACCACCCTATTTGTGAACCAGTTCCTTCCTATCTCCCTCCTAACCCTAAACTTATCCAACTTAAATCCGTTGCTATGAGTTCTATCCTGCTCGGATATTATAAGAACTTTATCTATATCCCCTTTATTGATTCCTTTCACCCACTTAAATACTTCTATCATATCTCCCCGCACTCTTAGTCTTTCTATGGAATGCAAGTTTAGTTTCTTTAACCTATCCTGATATGGAAGGTTTCTAAGTCCCAGAATCATTTTCGTTATTCTTAGCTGCACCGACTCTAGTGAATTGATATCCATTCTATAACAAGGACACCAGAACTGAACCGCATAATCGAGGTGCGGCCTGACTAGCGCAAGATATAGTTGCAATAAGACCTCTGCACTCTTATTACTTACACTTCTTGATATAAAACCCAATACTCTGTTTGCCTTATTTCGAACATTAACGCACTGTTTTCTAGGCCATAGGTCCGGGCTTACAAGTACCCCTAGGTCTCTTTCACAAGTCGACTTCTCTAGGTTGATGTTGTTAGGCTGTATACATTGACAGTATTTGTTCTTCCAATATTAAGTACGCTGCACTTGCTGGTGTTGAATTTCAGTTGCCATTTTTCAGACCACCCCTGCAGTTTATTTAGATCCTCCTGTAGTGCATTTGCATCCTGCCCTGAATTAATCTGCCGCCCTATTTTGGTGTCATCCACAAACTTGCATATGTCACTGCTGATCCCAGTATCTGGATCGTGTATGTAGATTATGAACAAGAGTGGGCCTAGTACTGACCCCTGGGGAACCCCACTGGTTACACAGCCCCACTCAAATTTAACACCATCTACGCTGACCCTCTGCGTTCTATAGGTGAGCCATGATTTTATCCAATTTAAAACTTTCCACTCGATACCATGAGCCTTAACTTTTCTCTGAAGCCTCTGATGCGGTACTCTGTCAAATGCTTTGCTAAAGTCTAAGTAAATAACATCGTAATTTTCGTCATTATCTACTACCTCGAAGACTTTCCTAAAAAACATCAGCAGATTTGTTAGACAAGATTTTCCCTTTGTAAACCCATATTGAGAGTCGTAGATTAATTTGCTTTTCTCTAAATGCGATCGGATGCTGTCTGCTATAATTGATTCAAGAAATTTCCCCACTACTGACGTCAAATTGATCGGCCGGTAATTTGACGCTGATGCTCTGTCTCTCTTTTTGAATATGGGTACTTTATTTGCCTGTTTCCACAAGTCTGGCACAACTCCCGTGTCTAGTGATTTTGTAAATAAATTTACAAGGGGTCCACTGGGGATTTTGTCTTCTTTAATTTATTTATCCTCTTAAGAACATCCTCTTTTCTGATAGTGATATTCTTTAATTTCTCTTCTTCCTTTCCCCTAAATATCAGTTCCACCTCTGGAATTTCCTCGTGAATTTCTTCTGTGAAAACTGATAAAAAGTAGCTGTTCAATGCTTTGCTTATTTCTTCACTGCCATTTATCACTTCTCCCCTCCCTGACTTTAAAGGCCCAACTTTATCCTTGACCTTTGTTCGATATACCTGGAAAAATCCCTTGGGATTTGCCTTGGATTCTCTTGCTATTCTAGTTTCATAATCATTCTTTGCTTTCCTTACATTTTTCTTAACATTCCTAGATAGTTCATTATACCTATTTCTGAGCTGCTCCTCCCCTCGCTTTAATTTCTTATAAATTCCTTTCTTTATTCCTATGTCATGTTTAAGTTTTCTGGTCATCCACCTCGGCTCATTCTTATTTGACCTAATTTTTCTGTATGGTATATTTTGTTCTTGTGCTTTATGTGGTATACTAGTGAATATATTATAGTCATGATCAATTGTTGTATCATCTATGACCTCACCCCTTCCTACTGGGGACTGACGTGACTGTTTCCAGGTGACCTCACCTAGGTACCTTCTTAACCCCTGATAATCCGCCAACCGAAAGTTTGGGACTCTGACCATATTGTCATTGTTTTTCGTTTCCCAATTTAGGGTGAACCTGATTTCTCTGTGATAACTGTTACCTAGTTTTTCCCCTACTGTGATATCTCTGATAATATTTTCTGTATTTGTTAATACTAGGTCTAATATATTGTCACCTCTAGTAGGTTCTGTAATTAGTTGTTTCAAAAAATTGTCCTGTACTGCGTCTAGGAACTCTTCAGATTCATAGTCACCTACAATGTTGTCCCAGTCAATATATATATATATATATATATATATATATATATATATATATATATATATATATATATATATATATATATATATATATATATATAAAATAATGGTCCAAGTACTGAGCCTTGCGGTACTCCACTAGCGACGGTGCTACAATCGGATTTAGTGCTCACTCTTTGTTTCCTGTCCTGTAACTACTCCCTAATCCATTTTAGAATATCTCCTCCAATACCACGAGCCTCCACTTTTTGCATTAGTATTTCATGGGGGACTCTGTCGAAGGCTTTGCTAAAGTCGACGTATACCACACCATACTTGTGCCCGTCGTCCAATGAATCGAAAACAGCTAAATAGAATGTTAATAGATTAGTCAGACAAGAACGCCCACTTGTGAAACCATGTTGGGAATCATTAATCAACTTGTGCTTCTCCAGGTGATTTCGAATAGAGTTTAAATTATTGTTTCCTGCAATTTCTCTACAATTGATGTTAAACTGATTGGAAGATAGTTAGAGGGTAGTGATTTATCTCCCTTCTTGAAAATAGGTATCACATTCGCTATCCTCCAGGATTCTGATACCACACCCGTTTTTAATGACATGTTAAACAAATTTGCTAAAGGCATACTAAGCTCTTCCTTACATTTCTTTAATACTCTGGCAAATATCTCATCGGGACCTGGTGACTTATGAGGCTTTAGCTTGTCTGTTTGATTGCTAACATCATTACGAGATACTACTATCTCGCCTAATCTATTTTCTTCACTATCTATGTATTTGGTCGGTGCCTCAGGTATCATGTTTAAATTTTCGGTGGTGAAAGCTGTTGAAAAATATTTATTCAAATTATTGCTCATCTCCCCGTCGTTAGCAGTTTGCTCGTCGGTATCTGACTGTATTGGTCCAATATTTACTCGCGTTTGACTTCTCCTCCCTTGCTACCGTCAGTTAATTATCCCTCTATGCTTTTCTTATCTTGGTCTTAACCTTTCTGGCCAATACCTTATAATAACGTCGGAGGTAAACTTCACCACGATTTATTCTCCTACCTATAGCTTTCCTTTGTCCAATAATATTCTTTAAATAAGTATTTATCCATTTAGGGTCATTGTTATTTGATCTGAGTTTTCTGTATGGTATGTTCTGCCTTTGTGCATTAAGTAACTCATTATTTAAATTGTTGTGGAACTCGTCAACCTCAGATCTCACGATCAGGTCATTCTGAACCGTTATATTTTGCGAGGTTATCGTTGTCAGGTCACCAGTTAAAGTGAGGTCGCTCTCTGTGGGTACACTGTGTGAGGTCACCTCACGTGAGGTCATGTAATTAACCCCAAAACCTGATACCCCTTCTCTCAGCTGTCTTTTCACAGTATCAAAGTTTGCCCTTCTGATTTCTGGGACTTTAATGGAATTTTCCTTGCAATTGACATTAAATTCAATTTTGAATCTCTTTTCTTTGTGATCGCTGTCAGCTTCTTCGTTCCCTACCTCGACATTACTAATGAGGTTTTCTCTGACAGAACTAAATCGAATATATTATTATTCTGGGTGGGTTCGGCTATATGTTGACTCAGGAAACAGTCCTGAGCTGTTTCAAGAAAATCCTGATTCTGAGTTACCAGTAAGGTCCAATCTATTTGACTAAAGTTAAATTCGCCTACTATACAAACATTGCTATGTTTGGATGCCCTGAACATTTCATCCCAAATAAATCGATTATCACTCTGTCAAGATTAGGAGAACTATATATTACTCCTGTGATTAATATTTCCCTGACTTCGGTTAATTCTATCCAAATTGATTCCGTATTCAGTTCAGTTTTTATTTTCTTATTTATTTCACACTTCAGATTATCCCTGATATAGATCGCTACCTCGCCTCCTTTCCTATTCTGCCTATCAGTATGGAATAATTTATATCTGTAATCTGGTATTCGACAAGTAACTCACATGAGTCTAAGTTAATCCATGTTTCGGTGAAAGCTATTTTATCGATTTTTTTCGGAACATACCAACGCCCTGACTTCATCCATTTTGTTTCTCATACTTCTACTGTTTGCATCATAGAAATTTAAATTAGTCATGATCTGAGTCCTCTCTTTGTTGCATTTAGGTTTTAACTTCCTGTTTAATTTAGTTTGGTCATCTTTCCTACCACTATTGCTCTGTAACTTTTCATTTTGTTTACCCGCTCCCACTGCTGTCTCCTCCATCCCCATGCTCACATGTTCCCCGAGCAAGTTAAAGACTTTGACATCTTTTGAACTGCCCTCTCAAGAGAGCCAGCCAGGATTGCCACCCCATCCCTAGCATAAAGGTCCCTTCTGCCGTAAAAGTTGTCCCAGTTGACAATGAATGAGACTGATACTGACTTGCAATATCTGTCAAAACGGCCGTTGACACCAACTGTCCTTGACAACCGCCTGGGAAGATATTGGAAGCATAATGTGTTTTTTAATGGTAGACCCTGCTGCCATATGGCATCACAAAATTATGACCAAGTCCCAGACTGCTGATCTGCCCTTCTGCCTCATTTACACACAATTGCAATGTCTCAATTGTCTCCCTTACTATTGACAACACAACATATATAACCTTTATCACTCTTGTTCTGTTCTGTTCTTTCTATTCTTTTATTCTCCTATGATATCACGAGACAATAATACTTAAGTGGGGCCTTCTCGGATGGGTCCCACTAGTCGGGAAGGTTGTGGACCCCAGGGCCGACCTCATCATCATCAAACTACTGGGACCTCAACTGACGTAATTGCGGTTGCTGGAGGATCGGCTTTATTCACACTTCACTTTTTCAACATTTGCGGCCTGACATCCAATTGCCTTTCTGTGAAGCACCATTTATTATCCTCTTCCCATGACCTCTTACTACTTTCCGAACTTCAACTGACCAAAGCAGCTTCACCCAAACCTTTTCAAGTATCCAACTACAACCTTTGTACCTCCTTCCGTTCTAAGGGAGGTGTATGCGCCGACTACAACACACGTACACACATAGCTCGACTCACGGATGTTTAATCTTCTCTTTATGATGTCATCTGACTCAAAATATCTCTACCAACTGTGACTATTTTTCTTTGTTTCCTATACTGTTCTCCCAACTCTACCAACTATTTGGAACTCTTTGACTATCTCACTTCTTGCCATGGTGTTGTTGCTATATACACACCCCAACACAAAAGATCCTCTACCTAGGAGATTTCAATGTACATCACAGAGAGTGGCTTGGCTCTGCAAGGGTTGACCCAGGTGGAGCTGAGTCACTCTCTATTTCCTTACTTAATGATTTGGAATGAATAATTAAACACCCTACACGTGTTCCTGATCGACACGATCAACTTACTAACATTCTTGATCTTTGTTTTACCTCTAACCCCTCACACTATTCGTACTCAATTACCGCCCACTTAGGGTCTTCTTATCACAATCGTATTTCTATTAAGTAAAACTGGGCACGACCACCTCCCCTTCCCCCCTCTAAACGCCAACTATGGCATTATCGGAGGGAAAACTGGCGAGAAATTTTCTCCGAGTTTCCTTGGGATTAACGTTGCTTTTCCACTCGGGACGCCTCGGTATGTGCTGACAGCATTGCTGGGGTTATACAGGGTGGTATGAGTACATTTATCCCATCTTCTACCAAAATTTTAACTTTACTGTACAATCAAGGTCTGATCGCTCCTGTTCTCTTGCATGTAGGGGGAGAGATAAAGTGTATCAAGCTATGGAACTATCTCCTTCTCCTATTACCTACTCCTCTTTCACTACTTCTAACAATGGTATAAGGCTATTCTTCGTAGGGCTAAGTAAAATTTTATAATAAGAAAGACTGCTGTCCTGACTAACTCTTCTTCTCATAAATTCTTCTGGTCCTTAACCAAAAACATCTGCAATAACTTCTGCAATCTCTCTTTTCCTCCTCTCTACCGACCTGATAACTTTATAACCAACTCTCCCCCTGATAAAGCAAGTTTCTTTGGCGCCTTATACTCCTCTAACTCTATCCCTCTTACTCCTGCTCCTCCTACTAAACCTATGCACTTTCCTATAATCTCCACTCGTAGGGTTGCTGGTGTGTTATTCAGGTACAATGTGAGTAAGGCGCATGGACCTGACGGAATACCCCCTCGTGTTCTGAGGGAGTGTGCTGAAATTCTAGCCCCTGTGCTTGCTCGCCTCTTTCGCCTTTGTCTCAAAACCCAAATTTTTCCTTCTTCTTGGAAACATGCCTTGGTTCAGCCCATCCTGAAGAAGGGTGACCATTCTAATCCCTCTAACTATTGCCCCATTGCCCTAACTTCATCCCTCTCTAAGATTTTCGAAACTCGTACACTCATTTTCTCCGTCACCTTGAACGCCATTCTCTTTTGTCGGATCACCAGTATGGCTTTCGCCAGGCAAGACCTACTGGTGATCTGCTCTCCTACAGCACCCATCTTTGGTCATCCTCTCTTAGAGATTATGGTGAAACTTTCGTCGTGGCCCTCGACATCTCCAGAGCATTTGACATGGTATGGAACAAGTCTTTGCTTTCTAAACTTCCTTCTTTTGGTTTCTCTCCCCCACTTTGTTTTCTAATTTCTAGCTTCCTTTAGAATCGATCCTTGGCAGCTGTTGTCGAGGGATCGATCTCTCGCTCTTTCTCTACCAATAGTGGTGTCCTACAGGGTTCTGTTCTTTCACCTACTCTCTTCCTTCTTTTTATCAATGATTTACTTCACACTACGACAAATTCTATTTATTCTTTCGCTGATGATTTACTCTTTACTCTTCTTCCCATTCTCCCCTCCTCCTTAAATCTCAACCTAGATCTGTTTCTAGGGCTGATATCATTTCATCTATCAATGCGGAGTTGTGCAGCACCTCCGAATGGGAAGGGAGAAACTTGGTTAAATTCAATAGTAATAAAACTCAGTATTTACCAGCCTCACTTTTCAAATTACCTTTCAGGACGCAATTTTCTGCCAAATTCTAAAATAGATATGTTAGGCCTCACCATTTCCTCTAATATGTCATGGAAGCCACTCATCCACAACATTACTAAAGCTGCCTCCCGAAAGCTGGGAATGCTGTACAGATGCCGTAGCTACTTCACTCCTGAGCAGTTGCTCCAAGTATATAAGGGATTCATTCGTCCTAACTTGGAGTACTGCTCTCATGTCTGGAGTGGCTCTTCTTCTGTCCAACTGTTAGATAGGGTGGAATCAAAGGCACTTCGTCTTATTAATTCTTCTCCTTTAGTTGATAAAATCTTTCTTCCCTTTCTCTTCGCCGGAATGTTGCTTCACTCTCTCTCTTACAGGTACTTTAACTGGCAATATTCGGTGGATTTTGCATCCTGTGTACCGCCGGCAAGGCCGTGGGCTCATAACACTCGTCTTGCCCGCGGTGCCCACCGTTTCTCTGTGGATATCGGTCTCACTAAAATAACCGGTTATAGTGCATCCTTCTTTCCTCACACAGCCAAACTGTGGAATGCTCTGCCTTCTTCCGTGTTTCTATACTCATACAATCGGTCTCACTTTAAAAAGCTAGTTTTCCGGCATCTTCGTGGTGTAGATTAATATAATCTCTTTTTTTTTCTTTTTACTCGTATTTGTTCGCCCCCAGGTCCCGTTGTGGGTCGATGACTTGTGCCCAGGTGGGCTATACCCAGTAAAAAAAAATGGTAATTATTTAATAGGAAAGTTGAATGCTAGGTTTTTTTTTCAGTTACAATGATTAATGTAATGTAAGTCATTGTTTCGTATAGAAGATTTAACGTATAAAGTATGAGAAAATTACAGATTTTTACAAAATTGAGCATCGGACTGTCAGAATATATATCTAATTAACGACACAGTTGCTACCGTAGCAAGTTAAGCCAAGGAACCAAATCATGGGAGCGAGAACCTTGAGGATGACGCCGGGTCAGGGCCATCTTTAGATACCACAAATGTGGCAACTGCAGCCACAATCGAGAGCTTAATTGTGGCGGACCGGCGAAGTTAAGTTTATGAAATCATCTTTGAGGCTTGCATTTTACATAGAACTGTCGTGATCATCATCCATGAATATTTTGAGAAGCCTAAAGTTTGGGCAAGATGTGTATCCTAAAAGCTCAGTATAAAACTTTAATCACTATCCTGGTCTAATGCGAAAACTGCACAGCGTCTTATGGGAGAAACGAAGAGGTATGCTGACTAAAGGGTTCTCCTGTTCAAAGACATGCGCTGGTCCACAAATCCTGAGTTACACAAGTGTTTATTCGTGAAAATGGTTCGAACAACTCAACCACACTCCGTACTACCCAGATTTGTCCCAAGTGCCAAATGACTATTGTCTGTTTCCAACTGCATCACTTTCAGGATGTTGAGGAACTGAAGGAGGTTACTGAGGCATGGTTAGAGAAACAGCCGGAAGGCCCTGGAAGCCTGGTATTGTGAGTTTAAGGGACAAGTGGAGTAAGTGTACCGAAGTCAGGGGCGACTAAGTTTGGAGGACAAGTGCAGTAAGTGTAATGAAGTCAGAGGAGACTAATTTTAAATACTAAATATGTTATTTATGGTTCTACTTTTCATAATATAACAAATTTGCAACACTAATGACCGTTCTTTGTTCCCACAGAGTTTTACATGACCTGTTAGTATCAAAGGTGACCTAAAATCATCCTCTTATACCTTGAAAACTTGTAAGATGCTTAGATTGTTTTACTGTCAATCTAAATGCCTGACAAGATCCATGTACTCTATATGTAATAACAACATTTTATATGCAGTGATCTCTTCGTACAAATACTAACAACATCAAAATATACACTAACATCACACATGCACTAACAACATCCAATAACATTGTTAAATATTAACAACACCCAACATACCCTAATAACACTAATATAAAACAATTTACCTGAAAATTACTACATTTTTCTCAGCTTCTTCGATCCACCTGACCTACATCTAACACTTATACCCCAGATAACTATTGTTGATTTGCAATGATCTAGGTTGAACTGAATTAACCTGTGTGGACCTGGGTTAACCTGTGTGAACCTGGATTGACCTGTGTTGACCTAGGTTAACTTGCGTGGACTTGGGTTAACCTGTGTTGACCTGGATTAAAATGTGTTGATCTTGGTTAACCTGCGTGGAGTTGGGTTGATCTAGGTTAACATATATTGTCGTGTGTTGAGTTGTAATAACTTGTGTTGATCTCTGATTTCCTCTGTCACCTTGCAGCACTTCATCATCGGGTGCGAGTCATTATGTCGTACACGGCGGCTGCCAGGCGACACGGGGGCGATATCGGCGTTTTCCACATCACACTCTTCGGCCAACACGGAGCATCACCCCGCCTTAAACTTAACCCAGAGTACGTGTGTGTGTGTGTGTGTGTGTGTATGTGTGTGTGAGGGCGTTCTTAGGCTTGTTTTTGGATACTGGTGTGGATATGTGGATGTGTGTGGCCGTGTATTTGGACATGGGGAGATGTGAGGGTGGATATAGGTGTAAGGGTGAGAGTGTATCTGGGTGTGGAAGTGAGGGTGTGTCTGGATGTGGGTGTGAGGATTAGGGTGTATCTGGGTGTGGGTGTGAGGGTGCATCTGGGTGTGAGGGAGAGGGTGTGGGAGAGGGTGTGGTGGGTGTTAGTGTGAGGATGTGTCTAGGTGTGGGTGTGAGGGTGAGAGTGTATCTGGGTGTAAGGGTGAGGGTGAGGGAGTGTTTGGGTGTGGGTGTGAGAGTGAGGGAGTGTCTGAGTGTGGGTGTGAAGGTGTGTCTGGGTGTGGGGGGTAAGTGTGTATCTGGGTGTGGGTGTGAGGGTGAGGGTGTGTCTGGGTGTGGGTGTGGGTGAGGGTGTGTCTGGGTGTGGGTGTAAGGGTGAGGGTGTGTCTGGGTGTGGGTGTGAGGAAGTGTCTGGGTGTGGGTGTGGGTGTGAGGGTGTGTCTGGGTGTGGTGTGAGGGTGAGTGTGTATCTGGTGGGTGTGAGGGTGTGTCTGGGTGTGGGTGTGACTTTGTGGCTAGGTGTGGGTGTGAAGGTGTGTCTGGGTGTGGGTGTGGGGTGAGTGTGTATCTGGGTGTGGGTGTGGGGGTGAGGGTGTGTCTGGGTGTGGGTGTGGGGTGAGGGTGTGTCTGGGTGTGGGTGTGGGGTGAGGGTGTGTCTGGGTGTGGGTGTGAGGAAGTGTCTGGGTGTGGGTGTGGGTGTGAGGGTGTGTCTGGGTGTGGGTGGGGTGAGGGTGTGTCTGGGTGTGGGTGGGGTGAGGGTGTGTCTGGGTGTGGGTGTGGGTGTGAGGGTGTGTCTGGGTGTGGGTGTGAAGGTGTGTCTGGGTGTGGGTGTGAGGGTGTGTCTGGGTGTGGGTGTGGGGGGTGTGTCTGGGTGTGGGTGTGAGGGTGTGTGTATCTGGGTGTGGGTGTGAGGGTGTGTATCTGGGTGTGGGTGTGAGGGTGAGGGAGTGTCTGGGTGTGGGTGTGGGTGTGAGGGTGTGTCTGGGTGTGGGTGTGAGGGTGAGTGTGTATCTGGGTGTGGGTGCGAGGGTGTGTCTGGGTTTGGGTGTGACTTTGTGGCTAGGTGTGGGTGTGAAGGTATGACTGGGTGTGGGTTTGAGGGTGTGTCTGGACGTGGGTGTGAGGGTGAGTGTTTATCTGGGTGTGGGTGTGGGTATGAGGGTGTGTCTAAGTATGAGGGTTTCTTGAGTGTGTCTTCTCACATAAGTTAGGTTAGGTTGGGTTATGTTAGGTTAGGTTAGGTTATGTTAGGTTATGTTAGGTTAGGTTAAAGTTGGCTGTGGTAGTTTGATCATTTAACATCTACCTGTGGCTATCATATATACTCTATACTTATTACGTATCTACCTATAACATGTCTACCTACCATAAATCTACCTACCATATCTCGCCCTATCATATCTACGTACCATAAATCTACCTACCATAAGTCTACCTACCATAAGTCTACCTACCATAAGTCTACCTACCATAAGTCTACCTACCATAAGTCTACCTACCATAAGTCTACCTACCATAAGTCTACCTACCATAAGTCTACCTACCATAAGTCTACCTACCGTAAGTCTACCTACCATAAGTCTACCTACCATAAGTCTACCTACCATAAGTCTACCTACCATAAGTCTACCTACCATAAGTCTACCTACCATAAGTCTACCTACCAAAGCTCATTCGTAACTTTTTCTATCAGTTTATATTTTTCAGGGGAGAAAAGATATTGTTCTTTCTGTTCCACTGAATATTTTTCTTCTTGCCCTAAAACAAACTTGGACTGGAGCGAGGGACGATTTTCTAGAGATCCTGGTCGATCCACACCACCTAGAGGGCTCTCTCTCCATTGTCCTAAGGAGCAAGTTACAATAAAGAGTTACTAAATATTGTCTGGGTAAAATAAACCTTAGAAGGAAGTGTAAATCTGAAACAGAAACTTAGACTTTAAGAATGGAAAGTATACGAATATTGCAGAGATGGATAAGGTGGAAAGGATGTAACTTTTTTGTGTTTAGGTGATAAAAACATTATGGTGATGTTGGCAAACTTGTAAACCAGAAGTTGGGATGTTGTGTGTAAGGATATTTGACATTGTCGGAGCTATGTCAGTCAAGAGTTATAGTAAACTCATAGGCATGACGGCCTGTTTGGGAAACTTTGTATACAACACACTGTATACTAAGTGACCGCACCGACAACAACGTGGTCAGTACTGAACTCAACCTCCTTTACCTCCCCAACTTGTAAAGCCTATTTGCTGATACAGTTAACTTACAGTTAAGCAAAGTGAGGTTAGGTTAGGTTAGGTAAGGTTAGGTTGAGTTTGGGTATATCATTATCTTTGTCTTAGTCTAGTTCCCCTACCAGAGAGATGTTCTTCGAGCCCGGTAACGTGTACTCGTACATGATCGGCACAGCAGACCTGGGCCACCTGCACTACGTGGTGCTCGAGTGGTCTTACGTCACCGCCTACTACAATCCCCTAAGCTGGCGGCTACTCTCCAACCCCGTAGTGTACGTCAACCGTATCCATATTGACTCCATCGAAATGCAGGAGAGGTAAGTGTTGTGGTGTGTGTTAGTGTGTTCTCTTTTCTATCACCTTATGCTGCGTGTGTGTGTAAATAATAATAATAATAATAATAATAATAATAATAATAATAATAATAATAATAAAAATAATAATAATAATAATAATAATATACACTTTCATGTGATTTAAACATAATAATATACATTCAATACATTTACAGGGCTGTACAGTAATAATAGTAATAAAAATAATAATAAACGGTTTATTGAAAAAGTTTGCAGCCCGAAGGCTGAAAATATACATTGGACATAAATGACTTATTACATACATTGGTGGTTTAACAAAAGCCTTCATTAGAGAAAGGTGAAGGAACATACAGTGAACATAATGGTTGTCAAGGGCAGTTGGTGTCAAAGACCGTCTTGACAGATATTGCAAGTCAATATCAGTCCCATTCATTGACAACTGGGACAACTTCTACGGCAGAAGGGACCTTTATGCTAGGGATGGGGTGCACCTGTCTAGGGATGGAGTAGCAACCATGGCTGGGGCTCTAGAGGGGGCAGTTCAAAAGATATCGAAGTTTTTAAACTGCTAGGAGAACATATGAGCACGGGGGTGGAGGAGAATGCAGTGGGAGCTGGTAAACAAAGTGAAAGATTACAGGGAAATAGTGTTAGGAATGATGACAAAACAAAATTAGACAGGGAGTTTAAAACTAAACGCGGTAAAGGGAGGATTCAGAACACGACTAACTTAAATGTATACTACGCGAACAGTAGAAGTATGAGAAACAAAATGGATGATATTAGGGCCTTGGTATGTACCGAAAAAATCGATATAATAGCATTCACTGAAACATGGATCAACCTAGACACACGTGAGTTACCAGTTGAATACCAAATTGCGGGTTACAAACTGTTCCATGCAGATAGGCAGACCAGGAAAGGAGGCGGAGTAGCAATCTATGTTAGGGATAATCTGAAGTGTGAAATAAATAAGGAAATAAAAACTGAGCAGAATACAGAAACAATTTAGATAGAATTAATCGACGGTAGGGAAAAATTAATCACAGGAGTAATATATAGACCTCCCAATCTTGATAGAGTCAATGAGAGACTTATCTGGGATGAAATGCTCATGGCTTACATACACAACAAAGTCTGTATAGTAGGCGACTTTAACCTTGGCCACAATAGATTGGACTGACCTTACAGGTAACTCAGAATCAGAGGATTTTCTCGAGACGATCCAGGACTGTTTTCTAAGTCAACATATAACCGAACCCACCCTGGGTAATAATATACTCGATTTAGTTCTGTCAAACAGAGAAAACCTCATTAGCAATGACGAGGTAGGGAACGAACTTGCAAACAGTGATCACAAAGAAATTAGATTCCAGTTAGATTTTCAGGGCAGACGTAAGGAAAATTCCACTAAAGTACCAGATTTCAGAAGGGCAAACTTTGACAGTTTAAAGAGGCAGCTGAGAGAGGGGGTGTCGTGCTTGGCCGTGAACCTCACAGATGACACGGACCTGATAACGAGATCTGAGATTGCTAAGTTCCACGACAATTTAAATAATGAGTTACTTTATGCACAAAGGCAGAGCATACCATACAAAAAACTCAGATCAGACAACAATGACTCTAAATGGATAAATAATTATTTAAAGAACATCATTGGCCAAAGGAAGGCTATAGGTAGAAGGATAAATCGTGGCGAAATTTACCTCCGGGATTATTATAGGGTATTGGCGAGTAGGGTTAAAATCGAGATAAGGAAAGCCAAGATGAATAATGAGGTAAGGATAGCAAGGGAGGCGAAGACAAACCCCAAAGGATTCTACCAAATGTATCAAACTAAAACACAAGAAAAGATTGGACCAATACGGTCAGACGCCGGCGAGCTCACTGATAACGAAAGAGAAATGAGCAATAATTTGAATAAACATTTTTCAACAGTTTTCACCACCGAAAATTTAAACATGATACCCGGGGCACCGACTCTATTCAGAGATAGTGAAGAAAACAAATTAAGCGAGATAGTAGTGACTAGTAACGATGTTAGTAAGCAAATAGACAAACTAAAGCCTAATATGTCACCTGGTCCCGATGAGATATTTGCCAGAGTATTAAAGGAATGTAAGGAAGCGCTTAGTATGCCCTTAGTAAAGTTGTTTAACATGTCCTTAAAACCAGGTGTAGTACCAGAATCCTGGAGGATAGCGAATGTAATACAGATTTTCAAGAAAGGGGATAGATCACTATCTTCTAACTACCGCCCAATCAGTCTAACATCAATAGTAGGCAAATTACTGGAAGCAATCATTTCAAACTCTATTCAAAATCACCTGGAGAAGCACAGATTGATCAATGATTTCCAGCATGGCTTCACAAGCGGACGTTCACGTCTAACTAATCTATTAACATTCTTTTCATCAGTTCTCGAATCGGTGGACGAGGGGCACAATTATGATGTGGTATATCTCGACTTTAGCAAAGCCTTCGACAGAGTCCCCCACGAAAGTCTAATTAGAAAGGCAGAAGCACATGGCATCGAAGGTAATATCCTTAAATGGATTAGGGCGTAGTTACAGGACAGGAAACAGCGAGTGAGCATTAATGGCACTAAGTCCCATTGGAGCAACGTCACTAGTGGAGTTCCCCAAGGCTCAGTACTTGGACCATTTTTATTTATTATATACATAAACGAAATAGATATCGGCATAGACAGCAACATAAGCAAATTTGCTGATGACACTAAAATAGGACGTGTTATTAAATATGACAAGGACTCAGCAAAACTACAGGAAGATCTAAACAAATTTTTCGAATGGTCTGAAAAATGGCAGATGAAATTCAACGTGGACAAATGTAAAGTACTCAGTATAGGAGATGTAAACAGGGAAACCAGATACCAGATGAACAAAGATGTTATAGAGAAATCCGACTGCGAGAGAGATTTAGGAGTAATGATAAGTAGGAACCTTAAGCCAAGTAAACAATGTGTTTTTGCTCGTAACAAGGCTAATAAAGTACTTGGGTTCATACAAAGGAGTGTTAGTTACAAGACTAGGGAGGTCATCCTAAAACTGTATCTTGCTCTTGTGAGACCACACCTGGATTACGCAGTTCAGTTCTGGTCACCGTATTACAGAATGGATATAGAATCCTTGGAAAGAATTCAAAGGAGAATGACAAGACTAATCCCGGGCATTAGGAACCTTGAATACAGAGACAGGTTAAAGCATCTTAATTTGCACTCCCTCGAGAGACGTAGAGTGAGGGGCGACCTGATAGAGGTGCATAAGTGGAAGGCAGGGCTAAACAAAGGGGACATTACAAAGGTACTCAAACTATCCAACCAGGAGCGAACTCGTAACAATGGTTTTAAATTAGACAAATTTAGATTTAGGCGTGAAATAGGTAAACACTGGTTTGGAAACAGAGTAGTGGATGAATGGAACAAGTTACCAAGTATCATCATTATCTCGAATACGCTGAATAGCTTCAAACATAGGTTGGATGCTTATATGAGCAATAGGGGTTGGGTGTAAACGGGACTGCCCAGTATGGGCCAATAGGCCCGCTGCAGTTTCCTCCATTCTTATGTTCTTATGTAATGTTTACACACGTAGATCATGTGAGCTGAGGTGTTGAACAGCAGACACGTAGTGTAGTAACTCCCTCACAGATGGCGTTATGAGGGGCATCACGTAGAGTGCTAGTTCCCTCACAGGTGGTGTTATGAGGGGCTTGACGTGGTGTAGTAATTCCCTCACAGATGGTGTTATGAGGGGCCTGATGTAGTAATTTCCTCACAGATGGTGTTATGAGGGGCCTGATGTGGTGTAGTAATTCCCTCACAGATGGTGTATTAGGGGCCTGATGTGGTGTAGTAATTCCCTCACAGATGGTGTTATGAGGGGCATCACATGGCGTAGTAATTCCCTCACAGATGGTGTTATGAGGAACCTCACCTGATGCTGTAGCAACTCATTCCCTACGTGGTGTCGTAGCATCATGGGGACACCACGTGGTCAGTTGTCACAGGACTTCACTCACTCAAGTGGGTGAGGTGTGGTCCCAGGCTTTTCTATCGTGGAGTCTTAGGGGAATTATCACTGGGTACCTGGGACCTCACTGTGTGAAGGTTAGCTTGGGTAAGACTCAACTGCCGAGTTGTTTTTCACTGACTTAAGCACTGTTCACCACTATTCAACACTGGTTCCATTCCTTTCCCAAATGAAATAGTAACTTCTGGCGAGAACTTGTTGATATTCCGGTGGGGAAGAGGGTTCAGGGGAGGGAGTTGGTAAGGGCCAACATAACAGTTGACGTGGCTGCTCCTGAGCAGCGCCAGGTGCGTCTGACCCGTCTTGACCCGTCGGTGGTCGGTGGTCAAGTGTGTGTGTGTGTGTGTGTGTGTGTGTGTGTGTGTGTGTGTGTGTGTGTGTGTGTGTGTGTGTGTGTGTGTGTGTGTGTGTGTGTGTGTGTGTGTGTGTGTGTGTGTGTGTGTGTGTGTGTGTGTGTGTGTGTGTGTGTGTGTGTGTGTGTGTGTGATAATGATAATGGTCTTAACTCAGTACAATACCAGGTGTGAGAATAGGACAAGATATGTGAAGTCTGGGGATAATGTACCGTGTTGTGGTGTGTGTGTGCTATAAAGGCCTTCTCTTATAAGTGTTAGTTAATAAGCTAGTTGAAAAGTAAACGGTAAGAGACAATATTTCGAGAATATGGATAAAGGTGTTTCTTAATGCAATCCACCAACATGTGTGGTAATCTCTGCGGCTAGTCCGCAAGGAGTGGTCCAGAATGTAATGTTGGGATGGGTTTTAATGAACTACGGCGAGTATCAGTGAGATGTAGTGTCTCTTGATATGTTATGGTTGGGAATAATATGAAATGTGAGTATAGATCAGTGGTAGTGTGTTGTGGCCAGGCTATTATCCTCTTGTTGTGGCCAGGTTAGTGTGTTGTGATCAGGTTATTATCTTCATGTTCTGGCCAAATTAGTGTGTTGTGGCCAGGTTAGTGTGTTGTGACCAGGTTAGAGTGTTGTGGCAAGGTTAATATGTTATGACCAGGCTATTAAGTTTATGTTGTGGCCAGATTAACGTGTTGTGGCCAGATTAGTGTGTTGTGGCCAGGTTAGTGTGTTATGGCAAGGTTAATGCGTTGTGGCCAGGTTAGTGTGTTGTGGCCAGGTTAATGTGTTGTAGCCAGATAATTATGTTTATGTTGTGACCAGGTTAATGTGTTGTGGCTAGGTAATTATGTTTATGTTGTGACCAGGTTAATGTGTTGTGGCCAGATTAGTGTGTTGTGGCCAGGTTAATGTGTTGTAGCCAGGTAATTATGTTTATGTTGTGACCAGGTGAATGTGTTGTGGCCAGGTAATTATATTTATGTTGTGACCAGGTTAATGTGTTGTGGCCAGGTTAGTTAGTGTGTTGTGGCCAGGTTAGTGTGTTATGGCAAGGTTAATGCGTTGTGGCCAGGTTAGTGTGTTGTGGCCAGGTTAATGTGTTGTAGCCAGATAATTATGTTTATGTTGTGACCAGGTTAATGTGTTGTGGCTAGGTAATTATGTTTATGTTGTGACCAGGTTAATGTGTTGTGGCCAGATTAGTGTGTTGTGGCCAGGTTAATGTGTTGTAGCCAGGTAATTATGTTTATGTTGTGACCAGGTGAATGTGTTGTGGCCAGGTAATTATATTTATGTTGTGACCAGGTTAATGTGTTGTGGCCAGGTTAGTGTGTTGTGGCCAGGTTAATGTGTTATGGCCAGGTTAGTGTGTTGTGAAAAGGTTATTATGTTTGTGTTGTGGCCAGAATAATATGTTGGGGCCAGGTTATTATATTTATGTTGTGGCAAGGTGAATGAGTTGTGGCCCGGTTAGTGTGTTGTGGCCAGGTTAATATGTTGTGAAAAGGTTATTATGTTCAGTTTGTGGCCAGGTTATTATGTGTATGTTATGGCAAGGTTAATGTGTTGTGGCCAGGTTAGTGTGTCTGGGCCAGGTTAGTGTGTTGTGGCCAAGTTATTCTGTATAAACTGTGGCTAGAATAATGTGTTGTGGCCAGGTTAGTGTGTTGTGGCCAGGTTAGTATATTGTGGACAGGTTAGTGTGTTATAACCAGGTTATAATGTTTATGTTGTGGCCAGGTTAGTGCGTTGTGGCCAAGTTATTATGTTTATGTCGTGGCCAGGGTAGTGTGTTGTGGCCAAGTTAATATGTTTATGTTGTGGCCAGGTTAGTGTGTTGTCGCCATGTTATTATGTTTATGTTGTGGCCAGGATAAAGTGATGCGGTCAGGTTAGTGTGTTGTGGCGTGTTATTATGTATATTTTGTGGCCAAGTTAGGGTGTTGTGGCCAAGTAATTATGTTTTTGCTGTGGCCAGGTTAGTGTGTTGTGGTCAAGTTATTATGTTTAAGTTGTGGCCAGGTTATTATATTTATCTTGTGCCAGGTTAATATGTTCATGTTGTGGCCAGGTTATTACGTTTATGTTGTGGCCAGATTATTAGATATTTATTTTGTGGCCAGGTTATTATATTTATTTTGTGGCCAGGTTAGTTCATTGTAGCTAGGTTAGTGAGTTGTGGCCAAGTTATTATGTTTATGTTGTTGGCCAGGTTAGTCTGTAGTAGCCAGGTTATTTTGCTGTGATCCGGTTATTTTGTTATGGCCAGGTTATTGTGTTGCAGTTTCCGTTTACCTGTGGAGTCACTAATTAGAGGTGACGTGGAAGTTACTTTCATAAATATTTATGGGTTAACTTTTAAAACCCAAATGGTCTTTTCTCCCTTTATTAAGAAAATAAAATATTGCACAATAACTGGGATATCACCAAAATTAACACTATGAGCTGTGAGCGTTAATAATGGATGAAGCTTAGGTATAAATAGCTTCTTAGAGCACGCGTCTCAGTGACGGTAGCCAGCTACTTAATTGATGACTCTGTGGTCAAGGTGTGAGGGAACAGTGAGAATACACTGTCACATGTCCAGTTGATGACTACTCACTGCTCATAAGAAAGTTACCGTGGGTGATATAATTATATAAACCTAATGTACGTAACCCACATTTATGTAAATATTGCTGTCTGTTAGACAGGGGGCTAATACAAGTGTGTTGTGGCCAGGTTAGTATGTTGTGGCCAGGTTATTGTGATATGACAAGGTTATTATATTGTGATCAGGTTAGTGTGTTGTGGCCAGGATAGTGTGTTGTGGCCAAGTTAGTGTGTTATGGCTAGGTTAGTGTGTTGTGGCAAGGTTAGTGTGTTATGGTCAGGTTATTGTTATATGACAAGGCTATTATATTGTAATCAGGTTAGTGTGTAGTGGCAAGGTTATTTTGTTGTGGCCAGGTTAGTGTGTTATGGCCATGTTAGTGTGTTGTGGCCAGGTTATTGTGACGTAACAAGGTTATTATATTGTGATCAGGTTGGTGTGTAGTGGCAAGATTATTTTCTTGTGGCCAGGTTAGTGTGTTGTGGCCAGGTTAGTGTGTTGTTACCAGGTTAGTGTGTTACGGCCAGGTTAGTGTGTTGTTACCAGGTTAGTGTGTTACGGCTAGGTTTGTGTGTTGTGGCCAGGTTATTTTGTTGTGGCTTGGTTATTGTGTTGTGACAAGGTTATTATATTGTAATCGGGTTAGTGTGTTGTGGCAAGATTATTTTTTGTGGCCAGGTTAGTGTGTTGTGGCCAGGTTAGTGTGCTGGGGCCAGGTTAGTGTGTTATGGGCAGGTGAGTGTGTTGTGGACAGGTTAGTGTGTGTTTTGTGGCCATGTTAGTGTGTGTGGCGGTTAGTGTGTTGTGGGCAGGATAGCGTGTTGTGCACAGGTTAGTGTGTTGTGGCCAGATTTGTGTTATGGCCAGGTTAATGTATTGGGGCCATGCGAGTGTGTTGTGGCTAAAATATTTTGGGGTTGGTGTGTTGTGGTGGGTGCTGGTGTGTTGTGGTGAGTATTGGTGTGTTGTGGTGGGTGCTGGTGTGTTGTTGTGGTGGGTATTGAGGTGTGTTGTGGTGGGTGTTGGTGTGTTGTGGAGGGTGTTGGTGTGTTGTGGGAGGTGAGTGTTGGTGTGTTGTGGTGGGTGTTGGTGTGTTGTGGTGGGTGCTGGTGTGTTGTGGTGAGTATTGGTGTGTTGTGGTAGGTGCTGGTGTGTTGTGGGTGGGTATTGGTGTGTTGTGGTAGGAATTGGTGTGTTGTGGTGGGTATTATTGTGGTGTATTTGTGGTGGGCGTGTTATGGTGGTGGAGTATTGGTGTTGTGGTGGGTATTGGTGTGTTGTGATGGGTGTTTTGTGGTGGGTATTGGTGTGTTGTGGTGGGTATTGGTGTGTTGTGGTGGGTATTGGTGTGTTGTGGTGTGAATTAGTGTGTTGTGGTGGGTATTGGTGTGTTGTGATGGGTATGTTGTGGTGGGTGTTGGTGTGTTGTGATGGGTGTTGGTGTGTTGTGGTGGTTGTTGGTGTGTTGTGGTGAGTATTGGTGTGTTGTGGTGGGTGTGTTGTGGTGGGTATTGGAGTGTTGTGGTGGGTATTGGTGAGTTTTGGTGGGTGTGTTGTGGTGGGTAGGGTGTGTGGTGGGTGTTGGGTAGATGTGTTGTGGTGGGTGGGGTGTTGTGGTGGGTGTTGTTGTGGTGGGTGTTGGTGTGTTGTGTGGGTGGGGTTGGTGTGTGGTGGGTGTTGGTGTGGTGGGTGTTGGTGTGGTGGGGTGTTGGTGTGTTGTGGTGGGTGTTGGTGTGGTGGTGGGTGTTGGTGTGGTGGTGGGTGTTGGTGGTGTGGTGGTGGGTGTTGGTGTGGGGTGGGTGTTGGTGTGGTGGTGGTGGTGGGTGTTGGTGTGGTGGTGGTGGGTGTTGGTGTGGTGGTGGGTGTTGGTGTGGTGGTGTGTGTTGGTGTGGTGGTGGTGGTGGGTGTTGGTGTGTTGTGGTGGTGTTGGTGGTGTGGTGGTGGGTGTTGGTGTGTGGTGGTGGTGGGTGTTGGTGTGGTGGTGGTGGTGGGTGTGGTGGTGGGTGTTTGGTGTGGTGGGGGTGGGTGGGTGTTGGTGTGTGGTGGTGGTGGTGGGTGGTGTGGTGGTGGGTGTTGGTGTGGTTGGTTGGTGGGTGTTGGTGTGTTGGTGGGTGTTGGTGGTGTGGTGGTGGGTGTTGGTGTGGGGTGGGTGTTGGTGTGGTGGTGGTGGTGGGTGTTGGTGTGGTGGTGGGTGTTGGTGGGGTGGGTGTTGGTGTGGTGGTGGGTGTTGGTGGGTGTGGTGGTGGGTGTTGGTGTGGTGGTGGTGGTGGGTGTTGGTGTGGTGTGGTGGAGTGTTGTGTGGTGGTGGGTGTTGGTGGTGTGGTGGTGGGTGTTGGTGGTTGGGGTGGGTGTTGGTGTGGTGGTGGTGGGTGTTGGTGTGGTGTGGGGTGGGTGTTGGTGTGGTGTGGGGTGGGTGTTGGGTGTGGTGGTGGTGGTGGTGTTGCTGTGGTGGGGGTGTTGGTGTGGTGGGGGTGGTGGGTGTTGGTGTGGTGGTGGTGGTGGTGGGTGTTTAGTGTGGTGGTGGGTGTTGGTGTGGTGGGGGTGGTGGGTGTTGCTGTGGTGGTGGGTGTTGGTGTGGGGTGGGTGGTGGGTGGTGTGGTGAGTGGTGGTGGGTGTTGGGGTGGTGGTGGGTGTTGGTGTGGTGGGGGTGGTGGGTGTTGGTGTGGGGTGGGTGTTGGTGTGGTGGTGGTGGGTGTTGGTGTGGTGTGGGGTGGGTGTTGGTGTGTGGTGGTGGTGGGTGTTGGTGTGGTGGTGGTGGTGGGTGTTGGTGTGGTGGGGTGTTGGTGTGGGGGTGGTGGTGGGTGTTGGTGTGGTGGTGGTGTTGGTGTGGTGGTGGTGGTGGGTGTTGGTGTGGTGGTGGGTGTTGGTGGTGTGGTGGTGGGTGTTGGTGTGTGGTGGTGGTGGGTGTTGGTGTGGTGGTGGTGGTGGGTGTTGGTGTGGTGGTGGGTGTTGGTGGTGTGGTGGTGGGTGTTGGTGGGTGTTGGTGGGTGTTGGTGTGGTGGTGGTGGTGGGTGTTGGTGTGGTGGTGGGTGTTGGTGGTGTGGTGGTGGTGGTGGGTGTTGGTGTGGTGGTGGGTGTTGGTGGTGTGGTGGTGGTGTTGGTTTTGGGTGGTGGGTGTTGGTGTGGTGGTTGTGGTGGTTGTTGGTGTGGTGGTGGGTGTTGGTGTGGTGGGGGTGGTGGGTGTTGGTGTGGTGGTGGGTGTTGGTTGTTGTGGTGGTGGGTGTTGGTGGTGTGGTGGTGGTGTTGGTGTGGGGGTGGGTGTTGGTGTGGTGGTGGTGGGTGTGGTGTGGTGGTGTGGTGGTGGGTGTTGGTGTGGTGGTGGGTGTTGGTGTGTTGGTGGTGGTGGGTGTTGGTGTGGTGGTGGGTGTTGGTGGTGTGGTGGTGGGTGTTGGTGTGGTGGTGGTGGGTGTTGGTGTGGTGGTGGTGGTGGGTGTTGGTGTGGTGGTGGGTGTTGGTGTGGTGGGGTTGGTGGGTGTTGGTGTGGTGGTGGGTGTTGGTGGTGTGGTGGTGGGTGTTGGTGTGGTGGTGGGTGTTGGTGTGGTGGTGAGTGGTGGGTGTTGGTGTGTGGTGGTGGGTGTTGGTGTGGGGGGTGGGTGTTGGTGTGGTGGTGGGTGTTGGTGTGGTGGTGGTGGTGGGTGTGGTGTGGTGGTGGGTGTTGGTGTGGTGGTGGGTGTTGGTGTGGTGGTGGTGGTGGGTGTTGGTGTGGTGGTGGGTGTTGGTGTGGTGGTGGGTGTTGGTGTGGTGGTGGTGGTGGGTGTTGGTGTGGTGGTGGGTGTTGGTGTAGTGGTGGTGGTGGGTGTTGGTGTGGTGGTGGGTGTTGGTGTGAGTGGTGGTGGTGGGTGTTGGTGTGGTGGTGGGTGTTGGTGTGGTGGTGGGTGTTGGTGTGGTGGTGGTGGTGGGTGTTGGTTGGTGGTGGGTGTTGGTGTGGTGGTGGGGTGGTGGTGTGGTGGTGGGTGTTGGTGTGGGGTGGTGTTGGTGTGGTGGTGGTGGGTGTTGGTGTGGTGTGGGGGTGGGTGTTGGTGTGGTGGTGGTGGGTGTTGGTGTGGTGGTGGTGGTGGGTGTTGTGGTGGAGGGTGTTGGTGTGGTGGGGTGTTGGGTGTTGGTGTGGTGGTGGTGGTGGGTGTTGGTGTGGTGGTGGGTGTTGGTGGTGTGGTGGTGG